>NW_023416709.1:0-127289 GCF_012460135.2 Molothrus ater | reverse complement strand
TGGGAGCAGAGCTGTGCGTCGTGTACCGTGCCCGTGGCAGCTGCAGGGGGCCGGGAGGGAGCATGGCAGCAGGCTCAGGAAACAGAGGGGCCCCACGGTGCCGGTGCTCTCCGCCTGTCTGGCAGAGCCCCTGCTGGACGGCTGTACAGGCCAGGGGTCCTACGGGCCGTGAGCACCGAGCTCTGCAGCAGTTGTGCCCCGTACCCGTCACACGTTGGGCACAGCGCAGGAGACTCATCACCACGTGGGCAGGGTGTTCTTCAGTCAGGCTGACAATGGCCATTTGCAGCCCGGCGTCCACAGACTCACAAGGACGTGAGTCTCTGCAGCAGGCTCTCACCGCAGCTTGCACCTGCTGGAAGCAGCATTGGGAAAGACTTGGAGTGCGTCCAAGGCAGCAGTTGGCCCAGCTTCCCCCAAGAAGTGCTTGCCTTCCCAGCCCAGTGTGATGGGGCTGAGGGGGCCCAGTGGACATGGCGTTGAGGGGCCACGTCATCCTGGAGGCCTTGGGCCCTGGCCCCAGGCTGCCTGCGGAGAATAAAAAGCCTTCTGCAAAAACTCCAGAGTGGGTCCAGGACTCACAGGCAGCGTGGGCATGGCCTCAGTCTCTGCCATGGCCTGAGTGATGGTGTTGCTGGTGGCCATGCCCTCCATCAGGGCCATGTCAGCCTCCCTGCAGCCCTCATCAGTTTCCCAGTCTGAGCTGGCGGCCAGGTCAGAAGACGCTGTGCTGGCAGCAGCCTCTGCCCGCAGCTGGCCGGGCCTGGAGTCGGGCTCGGCCATGCCCGGGTGCGGGGCCACGCTCTTTGTGCGCCGATGGTGCAGCAACCTGCGCAGTGTCTGCAGCAGAAGGAAGGGCGGCAAGAGAGGGACCTTCCATGGTCTGCTCCAAGCGCGGGGCCTGCCGAGCAGTGCCGGCAGGCCCGGCCCAGGTGGGGATGGCCGCAGGTACCTGCGCTGCTCTGCGGAAGCGGCCACGGCTGGGCTCCTGCTCTTGCGTCCGCTCCTTGGCTGCATCTGCCAAAGAGCGAGCGCAGCCAGAGCTGAGGGGCCGCCTCACAGAGGCGGAACAGAGAACACAGGCCAGCCCTGCACTCCCCAGGCAGGGACAACCCCCCGGGTGCCCAGGGGACGGAGTACGGCCATCAGGAGAACAGCCCCGGCCCCTGTCCCGTCCCATCCATGGGAATGGCCACAGGCATGGGATGGGATGGGATGGGATGGGATGGGATGGGATGGGATGGGATGGATGGGATGGGATGGGATGGGATGGGATGGGGACAGGCTGGCCGCAGGCACCAGCCCTGCGGCCCAGCTCCGCCACTCACCATCCTGCAGCGGCTGTAAGTGCTCCGGCTCTGCAGGCTGCTGCGCTGGGCCAGCTGCAGGGCCTTTGCTTTTCTTGCCCCAAAGCCCCTTGAACAGGCTGAGCAGTCTGCCCGCCATCCCGCTCTCTGACCTCAAGGGCACCTTCCAGACAGATGCCACAGCAAGGGTCCGAGTCAGTGAGTGCTGCAGTGGTGCCTTGCAGGCACCTGCAACAGAGGAGCCTCAGCAAGGCTACAGGACAGCAAGTCCTGCACTCCAGGGCTCCTGCCACAATGACAGGAGACTCCTGGTGAACGATGGAGCTTGCCAAGTCCCACGGCCTGGCCACGAGGGCACCGGCCGCAGGGATGGGAGATGCCTTGCAAAAGCTCCGAGTCAGCGAGTCCCGAGGTCTGGCTGTGAGGCCAGCCGCAGGAGGAAGGCCTGGGAAAAGCTCCGGGTCAGGGAGGAACGAGCCAGCTGTGCGGGGCGCCTCACAGCACCGCTCTGTCCCGTCCTGTCCCGTCGCATGCACCCAGCACTGTGGCGTGGCCGCAGCAACGGCAGAGCCTATGTCAGCGCGTGTCACAAAGGGCTGCTCTGACATGCTGTCCCTTCCGTTCCCACGGTGACCCCGCTGCACCGTGTCACAAAGGGACACGCTGCCACGTGCCCCGGGGCCATCCCCTCCCCAGCCAAGGCGCCCCCGCGTGTCTAACACACCAGTGTCTAACACAGCCCTGGACACACCATGAGCCGCCAAGTGCTCGGCAAGGACTCTCCACGCTGCCCGCACAGCCCAGCTGGCTGCCAGCCCTGGAGCAGAACAGCTTCCAGCAAGCAAGAGGCAAAGGCATCTTGCCAAGAGTTAAAATACAGGCCAGATGCCATCGATGTCTGCATAAAGGCCTTTGAATTCACAGCTCTCTGAGAGGCATTTGGGGCTCTGGGCTGGACACAGATGATCCCCCTGTGTCCTGTGCTCCAAGAGGGGGACACACCCTGCCACTGGTGCTTGCCTTGGTCTCTGCAGGCCCAGGCAGATGCCAAAGCTGCTCTTCACAGCCTTCTCCCTTGCCACGCCCCTGTGCCAAGTGCAAGGGGCCTCAAGGATGGAAAGGAGCGCAAGGAGCCAAAGGGAGCCAGCTGTACCTACCTCACTGGGGGCTCCTGGGCAAGCACTTGGCTTGAGAAGCAAGCCCCTCTCTTCCAAAGTGCCTCCATTTCCCGGGAACACCAACATGCACGTAAGAAAGCCTGGCAAGGCTGAATTACTCGTGCACCTTGTAGCACAGGCACTCCAGCTGGAGCTCATCTTCCTTCTGCCGAGTCTGTTTCCTCATGTCCCTTGTGGTGCGCAGCCCTGGGCCCCCTAGAAACAAGAGGTGCCCGCTGCCCCTTCGAGTGCCAGAACTCCTGCCCGCGCTGACGGCAGCAAAAGCAGGCTGTTGCCAGCCAGGGAGCGGAGCCCTGTTCCCTCAGGAGGCTCTCCTCAGCCCCTTGCCCACTGTGCACGCAGCACTTCTGCCTGCCTGCCCAGAACGCTCTTGCCACAGCACAGCACAAGCTGGCCGGCTCTGGGCTCAGCACAGCCCAAGCACAGGTCTCTGCAGGAAGACACAGCGGCTCTTTTGCAGCCTTGCCCCGCAGTGATGGGAAGGGGCCCCTGCCTCTGGTCTCACTTGCTTGGCTTTCTGCCTGCATCTGAGGCAGGGGCTGCCTGATTCCTCGCTTGTGGGGAGAGCAGAGCCGCCGGAAGCGCGCCCAGCGTGCAGGCACTGCCCGACAGCGCTGCGGCCGCTGGGACGCTGGCGCCCCCGAGTCCCAACCACTCCGCTGCCGCTGCTGCTTGATTTGCTTTTAGGCACAGACAAAGCTCACTGCTAGGCCACCATGGTCTCTGCTCCTGCCCTCTTCCTGTCCCTGGGTAGGGCTAGAGCATTGCTGTGCTTTCAGGAGGCTCTTGGCGGAAACTTGCGGCATTGCAAGCTCCTTTGCCCTGGCTGGATGCTTGCACTTGAATCCCTCACAGCTGGCTTCAGAGCACACTCCAGTTGGCTCTTCTAAAAACAGGCTCCTTTTCCCCTTCAGTGTGCTGGGCACGGCCTTGAAGTCCACGCTGCTGTGCAACTGGAGCAGCGGGACAGGGACCTTTGCAGCCTGAGCTGCCCTTGTTCCTCTCTGTCTGTGCACGGAACTCAGCGGGGAGGAGAAGGGCAGCAGGGCCCTGCGTGTCCCCGGGCTCAGGTTTTGCGCCGCTTCAGCTCCACAGAGACGCGGGTCAAGTGAAAAACCCAAAGAGTTTATTAGGGAAAAGCAAAGCCAAGGGGTCAGCTGGGAGGTAAAAAAGGGCATGGGCAGGGCCTGAGGGCGGCAGGGAAGGAGCTGCCAACAGGGAGGGAGCTGGCAAGAGCTGCTGGAGCTTGGCACAGGCTCAGCTGTGAGCAGCCAGAGCTGTGCCTGGAGCTGCAGCTGGTCCCTTCTGCCCTGCAGGTGGTCCCATCTTGGATGGGAACTGGAAATCTCCGAGGGAGGCCGCTCCAGGTGATGCAGGAGACAAAGGAAGTTCTGCAGATCTTCTTTGGAATTTCATGGGAATCCATATGCTGATGCAAGATGGGCTCTCATCTTCCCTGAGGGCTTGACGAGCTGGGAGAGGAACAGAGCCACGGTCAGAGGCCAGATTGAGGGAATCCAAGGAAAGCCTCCTGCCAGGGCCATCTTGCCATGGCCAGGAGGGAGCGGGAGACAAAGGCCAGAGAGCGGGGAGGCAGCTCAGCCAGGCAGCGCTGGCCATCAGGCTCACCTCCAGCAAGAAGGCCAGAGCAGGCAGATGCCAGCAGGGCTGCTTCCCCACCAGCAGGCTGAGCAGGTGCGAGGCCATGTGGGGACACAAGGGGCTCAAGCCAGAGCGCATCTCCCTGGCAGGGGAAAAAGGCACCAAGGCCCTGAGCCGGGCGGGCAAACCTCTCCCAGGAGTGACTCCAGGAGGTCCCATCTTTCCCCAGCACTCTGCAAGGGGACACGGGCCCCTTGGGAGGCGGCTGCTGCTGGGCATCCTCCTCTGCCAGCCCTTTGCAGTCTGCTGGGCCCTCCCTCGGTGACAAGGCCCTCTTGCTTACAAGCCCAGGAACTGCGTGGGGCACTCCGGGCACGGGGCACAAATGCTGGCAGTGGCGGCGGGGAGTAGGGGATCTCACCTGGCCAGCAGGCCCGCTGCATAGTGCTGGGTGTGGGCACAGAGCAGGGTGTCCCAGAGCTGCTTGTGCTCCAGAGCCAGCAGGTTCTTGCCAAAGCCCACTTGGGAGAGCAGAGCCTTCATGGTCTGCACTGCAAACCTGTGTGCCGAGAAAAGGCCGGGTCACTCTGGGAGCACTGGCTCTGGCCACAAGGGAGTGGGAAGGACAGGCTGACTGGCACCTGTTGGGCTGGCTGGGAAGGCCGTGTTCCTCCCAGCACGCTCTCCAGAAGCTCTGGCTTTCCACATCCTCTGCCCTCTGCTCTGTGGTGATGAAAATTCGCAAGAGCAGAGCCACAAGCAGGTGGGGAGAATGAAGGACTATTGCATAGTGCCACTCGGGCATGCATGCAATCCTCCACAGCACCAGAGTTGCCTGCAAGAGACAAAGCAGCCCCAGGCAGCGCTCAGCACCGAGGTGTCCATGAGGCAGGGCCCCAGGGGAGAGGCAGGGGGAGCAGCCAGCCTGCTGCCCCTAGCCCAGCTTTCAGCCCAGGCAGGGAGCTGCAGGGTGGGGAGAGCATGGAGAGCTTCTGAGAAGGCCACCTGGAGGGCCAGACTAGGCCAGCTCCAGAAACTCACAGCCAGGGCAAGGACGGCCTGGTTGTCCCCGCTGCAGAGGAAGCCGCCGTACGCTGGCTGCTCCTCTATGGCAGAGAGCAGCGCTGGAAGCACCTCCTCCACGGCTACTGCTGAGGTGCCCATGGCCCTCCACATCAGCGCGGCCGCTCTGTGGGAGCAGAGCTGTGCGTCAGTACCGTGCCCCGTGCAGCTGCAGGGGGCCGGGAGGGAGCATGGCAGCAGGCTCAGGAAACAGAGGGGCCCCACGGTGCCGGTGCTCTCCGCCTGTCTGGCAGAGCCCGCTGGACAGGCTGTACAGGGCCAGGGGTCCTACGGGCCGGTGAGCACCGAGCTCTGCAGGCAGTTGTGCCCCGTACCCGTCACACGTTGGGGCACAGCGCAGGAGGCTCATCACCACGTGGGCAGGGTGTTCTTCAGTCAGGCTGACAATGGCCATTTGCAGCCCGGCGTCCACAGACTCACAGGACGTGAGTCTCTGCAGCATGGCTCTCACCGCAGCTTGCACCTGCAGGAAGCAGCATGGGGAAGACTTGGAGTGCCGTCCAAGGCAGCAAGTGGCCCAGCTTCCCCCAAGAAGTGCTTGCCTTCCCAGCCCAGTGTGATGGGGCTGAGGGGGCCCAGCGGACATGGCTTGAGGGGCCACGTCATCCTGGGAGGCCTTGGGCCCTGGCCCCAGGCTGCTGCGGAGAATAAAAAGCCTTCTGCAAAAACTCCAGAGTGGGTCCAGGACTCACAGGCAGCGTGGGCATGGCCTCAGTCTCTGCCATGGCCTGAGTGATGGTGTTGCTGGTGGCCATGCCCTCCATCAGGGCCATGTCAGCCTCCCTGCAGCCCTCATCAGTTTCCCAGTCTGAGCTGGCGGCCAGGTCAGAAGACGCTGTGCTGGCAGCAGCCTCTGCCCGCAGCTGGCCGGGCCTGGAGTCGGGCTCGGCCATGCCCTCGGGTGCGGGGCCACCGCTCTTTGTGCGCCGATGGTGCAGCAACCTGCGCAGTGTCTGCAGCAGAAGGAAGGGCGGCAAGAGAGGGACCTTCCATGGTCTGCTCCAAGCGCGGGGCCCTGCCGAGCAGTGCCGGCAGGCCCGGCCCAGGTGGGGATGGCCGCAGGTACCTGCGCTGCTCTGCGGAAGCGGCCACGGCTGGGCTCCTGCTCTTGCGTCCGCTCCTTGGCTGCATCTGCCAAAGAGCGAGCGCAGCCAGAGCTGAGGGGCCGCCTCACAGAGGCGGAACAGAGAACACAGGCCAGCCCTGCACTCCCCAGGCAGGGACAACCCCCCGGGTGCCCAGGGGACGGAGTACGGCCATCAGGAGAACAGCCCCGGCCCCTGTCCCGTCCCATCCATGGGAATGGCCACAGGCATGGGATGGGATGGGATGGGATGGGATGGGATGGGATGGGATGGGATGGGATGGGATGGGATGGGATGGGATGGGATGGGGACAGGCTGGCCGCAGGCACCAGCCCTGCGGCCCAGCTCCGCCACTCACCATCCTGCAGCGGCTGTAAGTGCTCCGGCTCTGCAGGCTGCTGCGCTGGGCCAGCTGCAGGGCCTTTGCTTTTCTTGCCCCAAAGCCCCTTGAACAGGCTGAGCAGTCTGCCCGCCATCCCGCTCTCTGACCTCAAGGGCACCTTCCAGACAGATGCCACAGCAAGGGTCTGAGTCAGTGAGTGCTGCAGTGGTGCCTTGCAGGCACCTGCAACAGAGGAGCCTCAGCAAGGCTACAGGACAGCAAGTCCTGCACTCCAGGGCTCCTGCCACAATGACAGGAGACTCCTGGTGAACGATGGAGCTTGCCAAGTCCCACGGCCTGGCCACGAGGGCACCGGCCGCAGGGATGGGAGATGCCTTGCAAAAGCTCCGAGTCAGCGAGTCCCGAGGTCTGGCTGTGAGGCCAGCCGCAGGAGGAACGCCTGGGAAAAGCTCCGGGTCAGGGAGGAACGAGCCAGCTGTGCGGGGGCGCCTCACAGCACCGCTCTGTCCCGTCCTGTCCCGTCGCATGCACCCAGCACTGTGGCGTGGCCGCAGCAACGGCAGAGCCTATGTCAGCGCGTGTCACAAAGGGCTGCTCTGACATGCTGTCCCTTCCGTTCCCACGGTGACCCCGCTGCACCGTGTCACAAAGGGACACGCTGCCACGTGCCCCGGGGCCATCCCCTCCCCAGCCAAGGCGCCCCCGCGTGTCTAACACACCAGTGTCTAACACAGCCCTGGACACACCATGAGCCGCCAAGTGCTCGGCAAGGACTCTCCACGCTGCCCGCACAGCCCAGCTGGCTGCCAGCCCTGGAGCAGAACAGCTTCCAGCAAGCAAGAGGCAAAGGCATCTTGCCAAGAGTTAAAATACAGGCCAGATGCCATCGATGTCTGCATAAAGGCCTTTGAATTCACAGCTCTCTGAGAGGCATTTGGGGCTCTGGGCTGGACACAGATGATCCCCCTGTGTCCTGTGCTCCAAGAGGGGGGACACACCCTGCCACTGGTGCTTGCCTTGGTCTCTGCAGGCCCAGGCAGATGCCAAAGCTGCTCTTCACAGCCTTCTCCCTTGCCACGCCCCTGTGCCAAGTGCAAGGGGCCTCAAGGATGGAAAGGAGCGCAAGGAGCCAAAGGGAGCCAGCTGTACCTACCTCACTGGGGGCTCCTGGGCAAGCACTTGGCTTGAGAAGCAAGCCCCTCTCTTCCAAAGTGCCTCCATTTCCCGGGGAACACCAACATGCACGTAAGAAAGCCTGGCAAGGCTGAATTACTCGTGCACCTTGTAGCACAGGCACTCCAGCTGGAGCTCATCTTCCTTCTGCCGAGTCTGTTTCCTCATGTCCCTTGTGGTGCGCAGCCCTGGGCCCCCTAGAAACAAGAGGTGCCCGCTGCCCCTTCGAGTGCCAGAACTCCTGCCCGCGCTGACGGCAGCAAAAGCAGGCTGTTGCCAGCCAGGGAGCGGAGCCCTGTTCCCTCAGGAGGCTCTCCTCAGCCCCTTGCCCACTGTGCACGCAGCACTTCTGCCTGCCTGCCCAGAACGCTCTTGCCACAGCACAGCACAAGCTGGCCGGCTCTGGGCTCAGCACAGCCCAAGCACAGGTCTCTGCAGGAAGACACAGCGGCTCTTTTGCAGCCTTGCCCCGCAGTGATGGGAAGGGGCCCCTGCCTCTGGTCTCACTTGCTTGGCTTTCTGCCTGCATCTGAGGCAGGGGCTGCCTGATTCCTCGCTTGTGGGGAGAGCAGAGCCGCCGGAAGCGCGCCCAGCGTGCAGGCACTGCCCGACAGCGCTGCGGCCGCTGGGACGCTGGCGCCCCCGAGTCCCAACCACTCCGCTGCCGCTGCTGCTTGATTTGCTTTTAGGCACAGACAAAGCTCACTGCTAGGCCACCATGGTCTCTGCTCCTGCCCTCTTCCTGTCCCTGGGTAGGGCTAGAGCATTGCTGTGCTTTCAGGAGGCTCTTGGCGGAAACTTGCGGCATTGCAAGCTCCTTTGCCCTGGCTGGATGCTTGCACTTGAATCCCTCACAGCTGGCTTCAGAGCACACTCCAGTTGGCTCTTCTAAAAACAGGCTCCTTTTCCCCTTCAGTGTGCTGGGCACGGCCTTGAAGTCCACGCTGCTGTGCAACTGGAGCAGCGGGACAGGGACCTTTGCAGCCTGAGCTGCCCTTGTTCCTCTCTGTCTGTGCACGGAACTCAGCGGGGAGGAGAAGGGCAGCAGGGCCCTGCGTGTCCCCGGGCTCAGGTTTTGCGCCGCTTCAGCTCCACAGAGACGCGGGTCAAGTGAAAAACCCAAAGAGTTTATTAGGGAAAAGCAAAGCCAAGGGGTCAGCTGGGAGGTAAAAAAGGGCATGGGCAGGGCCTGAGGGCGGCAGGGAAGGAGCTGCCAACAGGGAGGGAGCTGGCAAGAGCTGCTGGAGCTTGGCACAGGCTCAGCTGTGAGCAGCCAGAGCTGTGCCTGGAGCTGCAGCTGGTCCCTTCTGCCCTGCAGGTGGTCCCATCTTGGATGGGAACTGGAAATCTCCGAGGGAGGCCGCTCCAGGTGATGCAGGAGACAAAGGAAGTTCTGCAGATCTTCTTTGGAATTTCATGGGAATCCATATGCTGATGCAAGATGGGCTCTCATCTTCCCTGAGGGCTTGACGAGCTGGGAGAGGAACAGAGCCACGGTCAGAGGCCAGATTGAGGGAATCCAAGGAAAGCCTCCTGCCAGGGCCATCTTGCCATGGCCAGGAGGGAGCGGGAGACAAAGGCCAGAGAGCGGGGAGGCAGCTCAGCCAGGCAGCGCTGGCCATCAGGCTCACCTCCAGCAAGAAGGCCAGAGCAGGCAGATGCCAGCAGGGCTGCTTCCCCACCAGCAGGCTGAGCAGGTGCGAGGCCATGTGGGGACACAAGGGGCTCAAGCCAGAGCGCATCTCCCTGGCAGGGGAAAAAGGCACCAAGGCCCTGAGCCGGGCGGGCAAACCTCTCCCAGGAGTGACTCCAGGAGGTCCCATCTTTCCCCAGCACTCTGCAAGGGGACACGGGCCCCTTGGGAGGCGGCTGCTGCTGGGCATCCTCCTCTGCCAGCCCTTTGCAGTCTGCTGGGCCCTCCCTCGGTGACAAGGCCCTCTTGCTTACAAGCCCAGGAACTGCGTGGGGCACTCCGGGCACGGGGCACAAATGCTGGCAGTGGCGGCGGGGAGTAGGGGATCTCACCTGGCCAGCAGGCCCGCTGCATAGTGCTGGGTGTGGGCACAGAGCAGGGTGTCCCAGAGCTGCTTGTGCTCCAGAGCCAGCAGGTTCTTGCCAAAGCCCACTTGGGAGAGCAGAGCCTTCATGGTCTGCACTGCAAACCTGTGTGCCGAGAAAAGGCCGGGTCACTCTGGGAGCACTGGCTCTGGCCACAAGGGAGTGGGAAGGACAGGCTGACTGGCACCTGTTGGGCTGGCTGGGAAGGCCGTGTTCCTCCCAGCACGCTCTCCAGAAGCTCTGGCTTTCCACATCCTCTGCCCTCTGCTCTGTGGTGATGAAAATTCGCAAGAGCAGAGCCACAAGCAGGTGGGGAGAATGAAGGACTATTGCATAGTGCCACTCGGGCATGCATGCAATCCTCCACAGCACCAGAGTTGCCTGCAAGAGACAAAGCAGCCCCAGGCAGCGCTCAGCACCGAGGTGTCCATGAGGCAGGGCCCCAGGGGAGAGGCAGGGGGAGCAGCCAGCCTGCTGCCCCTAGCCCAGCTTTCAGCCCAGGCAGGGAGCTGCAGGGTGGGGAGAGCATGGAGAGCTTCTGAGAAGGCCACCTGGAGGGCCAGACTAGGCCAGCTCCAGAAACTCACAGCCAGGGCAAGGACGGCCTGGTTGTCCCCGCTGCAGAGGAAGCCGCCGTACGCTGGCTGCTCCTCTATGGCAGAGAGCAGCGCTGGAAGCACCTCCTCCACGGCTACTGCTGAGGTGCCCATGGCCCTCCACATCAGCGCGGCCGCTCTGTGGGAGCAGAGCTGTGCGTCAGTACCGTGCCCCGTGCAGCTGCAGGGGGCCGGGAGGGAGCATGGCAGCAGGCTCAGGAAACAGAGGGGCCCCACGGTGCCGGTGCTCTCCGCCTGTCTGGCAGAGCCCGCTGGACAGGCTGTACAGGGCCAGGGGTCCTACGGGCCGGTGAGCACCGAGCTCTGCAGGCAGTTGTGCCCCGTACCCGTCACACGTTGGGGCACAGCGCAGGAGGCTCATCACCACGTGGGCAGGGTGTTCTTCAGTCAGGCTGACAATGGCCATTTGCAGCCCGGCGTCCACAGACTCACAGGACGTGAGTCTCTGCAGCATGGCTCTCACCGCAGCTTGCACCTGCAGGAAGCAGCATGGGGAAGACTTGGAGTGCCGTCCAAGGCAGCAAGTGGCCCAGCTTCCCCCAAGAAGTGCTTGCCTTCCCAGCCCAGTGTGATGGGGCTGAGGGGGCCCAGCGGACATGGCTTGAGGGGCCACGTCATCCTGGGAGGCCTTGGGCCCTGGCCCCAGGCTGCTGCGGAGAATAAAAAGCCTTCTGCAAAAACTCCAGAGTGGGTCCAGGACTCACAGGCAGCGTGGGCATGGCCTCAGTCTCTGCCATGGCCTGAGTGATGGTGTTGCTGGTGGCCATGCCCTCCATCAGGGCCATGTCAGCCTCCCTGCAGCCCTCATCAGTTTCCCAGTCTGAGCTGGCGGCCAGGTCAGAAGACGCTGTGCTGGCAGCAGCCTCTGCCCGCAGCTGGCCGGGCCTGGAGTCGGGCTCGGCCATGCCCTCGGGTGCGGGGCCACCGCTCTTTGTGCGCCGATGGTGCAGCAACCTGCGCAGTGTCTGCAGCAGAAGGAAGGGCGGCAAGAGAGGGACCTTCCATGGTCTGCTCCAAGCGCGGGGCCCTGCCGAGCAGTGCCGGCAGGCCCGGCCCAGGTGGGGATGGCCGCAGGTACCTGCGCTGCTCTGCGGAAGCGGCCACGGCTGGGCTCCTGCTCTTGCGTCCGCTCCTTGGCTGCATCTGCCAAAGAGCGAGCGCAGCCAGAGCTGAGGGGCCGCCTCACAGAGGCGGAACAGAGAACACAGGCCAGCCCTGCACTCCCCAGGCAGGGACAACCCCCCGGGTGCCCAGGGGACGGAGTACGGCCATCAGGAGAACAGCCCCGGCCCCTGTCCCGTCCCATCCATGGGAATGGCCACAGGCATGGGATGGGATGGGATGGGATGGGATGGGATGGGATGGGATGGGATGGATGGGATGGGATGGGATGGGATGGGGACAGGCTGGCCGCAGGCACCAGCCCTGCGGCCCAGCTCCGCCACTCACCATCCTGCAGCGGCTGTAAGTGCTCCGGCTCTGCAGGCTGCTGCGCTGGGCCAGCTGCAGGGCCTTTGCTTTTCTTGCCCCAAAGCCCCTTGAACAGGCTGAGCAGTCTGCCCGCCATCCCGCTCTCTGACCTCAAGGGCACCTTCCAGACAGATGCCACAGCAAGGGTCTGAGTCAGTGAGTGCTGCAGTGGTGCCTTGCAGGCACCTGCAACAGAGGAGCCTCAGCAAGGCTACAGGACAGCAAGTCCTGCACTCCAGGGCTCCTGCCACAATGACAGGAGACTCCTGGTGAACGATGGAGCTTGCCAAGTCCCACGGCCTGGCCACGAGGGCACCGGCCGCAGGGATGGGAGATGCCTTGCAAAAGCTCCGAGTCAGCGAGTCCCGAGGTCTGGCTGTGAGGCCAGCCGCAGGAGGAACGCCTGGGAAAAGCTCCGGGTCAGGGAGGAACGAGCCAGCTGTGCGGGGGCGCCTCACAGCACCGCTCTGTCCCGTCCTGTCCCGTCGCATGCACCCAGCACTGTGGCGTGGCCGCAGCAACGGCAGAGCCTATGTCAGCGCGTGTCACAAAGGGCTGCTCTGACATGCTGTCCCTTCCGTTCCCACGGTGACCCCGCTGCACCGTGTCACAAAGGGACACGCTGCCACGTGCCCCGGGGCCATCCCCTCCCCAGCCAAGGCGCCCCCGCGTGTCTAACACACCAGTGTCTAACACAGCCCTGGACACACCATGAGCCGCCAAGTGCTCGGCAAGGACTCTCCACGCTGCCCGCACAGCCCAGCTGGCTGCCAGCCCTGGAGCAGAACAGCTTCCAGCAAGCAAGAGGCAAAGGCATCTTGCCAAGAGTTAAAATACAGGCCAGATGCCATCGATGTCTGCATAAAGGCCTTTGAATTCACAGCTCTCTGAGAGGCATTTGGGGCTCTGGGCTGGACACAGATGATCCCCCTGTGTCCTGTGCTCCAAGAGGGGGGACACACCCTGCCACTGGTGCTTGCCTTGGTCTCTGCAGGCCCAGGCAGATGCCAAAGCTGCTCTTCACAGCCTTCTCCCTTGCCACGCCCCTGTGCCAAGTGCAAGGGGCCTCAAGGATGGAAAGGAGCGCAAGGAGCCAAAGGGAGCCAGCTGTACCTACCTCACTGGGGGCTCCTGGGCAAGCACTTGGCTTGAGAAGCAAGCCCCTCTCTTCCAAAGTGCCTCCATTTCCCGGGGAACACCAACATGCACGTAAGAAAGCCTGGCAAGGCTGAATTACTCGTGCACCTTGTAGCACAGGCACTCCAGCTGGAGCTCATCTTCCTTCTGCCGAGTCTGTTTCCTCATGTCCCTTGTGGTGCGCAGCCCTGGGCCCCCTAGAAACAAGAGGTGCCCGCTGCCCCTTCGAGTGCCAGAACTCCTGCCCGCGCTGACGGCAGCAAAAGCAGGCTGTTGCCAGCCAGGGAGCGGAGCCCTGTTCCCTCAGGAGGCTCTCCTCAGCCCCTTGCCCACTGTGCACGCAGCACTTCTGCCTGCCTGCCCAGAACGCTCTTGCCACAGCACAGCACAAGCTGGCCGGCTCTGGGCTCAGCACAGCCCAAGCACAGGTCTCTGCAGGAAGACACAGCGGCTCTTTTGCAGCCTTGCCCCGCAGTGATGGGAAGGGGCCCCTGCCTCTGGTCTCACTTGCTTGGCTTTCTGCCTGCATCTGAGGCAGGGGCTGCCTGATTCCTCGCTTGTGGGGAGAGCAGAGCCGCCGGAAGCGCGCCCAGCGTGCAGGCACTGCCCGACAGCGCTGCGGCCGCTGGGACGCTGGCGCCCCCGAGTCCCAACCACTCCGCTGCCGCTGCTGCTTGATTTGCTTTTAGGCACAGACAAAGCTCACTGCTAGGCCACCATGGTCTCTGCTCCTGCCCTCTTCCTGTCCCTGTGTAGGGCTAGAGCATTGCTGTGCTTTCAGGAGGCTCTTGGCGGAAACTTGCGGCATTGCAAGCTCCTTTGCCCTGGCTGGATGCTTGCACTTGAATCCCTCACAGCTGGCTTCAGAGCACACTCCAGTTGGCTCTTCTAAAAACAGGCTCCTTTTCCCCTTCAGTGTGCTGGGCACGGCCTTGAAGTCCACGCTGCTGTGCAACTGGAGCAGCGGGACAGGGACCTTTGCAGCCTGAGCTGCCCTTGTTCCTCTCTGTCTGTGCACGGAACTCAGCGGGGAGGAGAAGGGCAGCAGGGCCCTGCGTGTCCCCGGGCTCAGGTTTTGCGCCGCTTCAGCTCCACAGAGACGCGGGTCAAGTGAAAAACCCAAAGAGTTTATTAGGGAAAAGCAAAGCCAAGGGGTCAGCTGGGAGGTAAAAAAGGGCATGGGCAGGGCCTGAGGGCGGCAGGGAAGGAGCTGCCAACAGGGAGGGAGCTGGCAAGAGCTGCTGGAGCTTGGCACAGGCTCAGCTGTGAGCAGCCAGAGCTGTGCCTGGAGCTGCAGCTGGTCCCTTCTGCCCTGCAGGTGGTCCCATCTTGGATGGGAACTGGAAATCTCCGAGGGAGGCCGCTCCAGGTGATGCAGGAGACAAAGGAAGTTCTGCAGATCTTCTTTGGAATTTCATGGGAATCCATATGCTGATGCAAGATGGGCTCTCATCTTCCCTGAGGGCTTGACGAGCTGGGAGAGGAACAGAGCCACGGTCAGAGGCCAGATTGAGGGAATCCAAGGAAAGCCTCCTGCCAGGGCCATCTTGCCATGGCCAGGAGGGAGCGGGAGACAAAGGCCAGAGAGCGGGGAGGCAGCTCAGCCAGGCAGCGCTGGCCATCAGGCTCACCTCCAGCAAGAAGGCCAGAGCAGGCAGATGCCAGCAGGGCTGCTTCCCCACCAGCAGGCTGAGCAGGTGCGAGGCCATGTGGGGACACAAGGGGCTCAAGCCAGAGCGCATCTCCCTGGCAGGGGAAAAAGGCACCAAGGCCCTGAGCCGGGCGGGCAAACCTCTCCCAGGAGTGACTCCAGGAGGTCCCATCTTTCCCCAGCACTCTGCAAGGGGACACGGGCCCCTTGGGAGGCGGCTGCTGCTGGGCATCCTCCTCTGCCAGCCCTTTGCAGTCTGCTGGGCCCTCCCTCGGTGACAAGGCCCTCTTGCTTACAAGCCCAGGAACTGCGTGGGGCACTCCGGGCACGGGGCACAAATGCTGGCAGTGGCGGCGGGGAGTAGGGGATCTCACCTGGCCAGCAGGCCCGCTGCATAGTGCTGGGTGTGGGCACAGAGCAGGGTGTCCCAGAGCTGCTTGTGCTCCAGAGCCAGCAGGTTCTTGCCAAAGCCCACTTGGGAGAGCAGAGCCTTCATGGTCTGCACTGCAAACCTGTGTGCCGAGAAAAGGCCGGGTCACTCTGGGAGCACTGGCTCTGGCCACAAGGGAGTGGGAAGGACAGGCTGACTGGCACCTGTTGGGCTGGCTGGGAAGGCCGTGTTCCTCCCAGCACGCTCTCCAGAAGCTCTGGCTTTCCACATCCTCTGCCCTCTGCTCTGTGGTGATGAAAATTCGCAAGAGCAGAGCCACAAGCAGGTGGGGAGAATGAAGGACTATTGCATAGTGCCACTCGGGCATGCATGCAATCCTCCACAGCACCAGAGTTGCCTGCAAGAGACAAAGCAGCCCCAGGCAGCGCTCAGCACCGAGGTGTCCATGAGGCAGGGCCCCAGGGGAGAGGCAGGGGGAGCAGCCAGCCTGCTGCCCCTAGCCCAGCTTTCAGCCCAGGCAGGGAGCTGCAGGGTGGGGAGAGCATGGAGAGCTTCTGAGAAGGCCACCTGGAGGGCCAGACTAGGCCAGCTCCAGAAACTCACAGCCAGGGCAAGGACGGCCTGGTTGTCCCCGCTGCAGAGGAAGCCGCCGTACGCTGGCTGCTCCTCTATGGCAGAGAGCAGCGCTGGAAGCACCTCCTCCACGGCTACTGCTGAGGTGCCCATGGCCCTCCACATCAGCGCGGCCGCTCTGTGGGAGCAGAGCTGTGCGTCAGTACCGTGCCCCGTGCAGCTGCAGGGGGCCGGGAGGGAGCATGGCAGCAGGCTCAGGAAACAGAGGGGCCCCACGGTGCCGGTGCTCTCCGCCTGTCTGGCAGAGCCCGCTGGACAGGCTGTACAGGGCCAGGGGTCCTACGGGCCGGTGAGCACCGAGCTCTGCAGGCAGTTGTGCCCCGTACCCGTCACACGTTGGGGCACAGCGCAGGAGGCTCATCACCACGTGGGCAGGGTGTTCTTCAGTCAGGCTGACAATGGCCATTTGCAGCCCGGCGTCCACAGACTCACAGGACGTGAGTCTCTGCAGCATGGCTCTCACCGCAGCTTGCACCTGCAGGAAGCAGCATGGGGAAGACTTGGAGTGCCGTCCAAGGCAGCAAGTGGCCCAGCTTCCCCCAAGAAGTGCTTGCCTTCCCAGCCCAGTGTGATGGGGCTGAGGGGGCCCAGCGGACATGGCTTGAGGGGCCACGTCATCCTGGGAGGCCTTGGGCCCTGGCCCCAGGCTGCTGCGGAGAATAAAAAGCCTTCTGCAAAAACTCCAGAGTGGGTCCAGGACTCACAGGCAGCGTGGGCATGGCCTCAGTCTCTGCCATGGCCTGAGTGATGGTGTTGCTGGTGGCCATGCCCTCCATCAGGGCCATGTCAGCCTCCCTGCAGCCCTCATCAGTTTCCCAGTCTGAGCTGGCGGCCAGGTCAGAAGACGCTGTGCTGGCAGCAGCCTCTGCCCGCAGCTGGCCGGGCCTGGAGTCGGGCTCGGCCATGCCCTCGGGTGCGGGGCCACCGCTCTTTGTGCGCCGATGGTGCAGCAACCTGCGCAGTGTCTGCAGCAGAAGGAAGGGCGGCAAGAGAGGGACCTTCCATGGTCTGCTCCAAGCGCGGGGCCCTGCCGAGCAGTGCCGGCAGGCCCGGCCCAGGTGGGGATGGCCGCAGGTACCTGCGCTGCTCTGCGGAAGCGGCCACGGCTGGGCTCCTGCTCTTGCGTCCGCTCCTTGGCTGCATCTGCCAAAGAGCGAGCGCAGCCAGAGCTGAGGGGCCGCCTCACAGAGGCGGAACAGAGAACACAGGCCAGCCCTGCACTCCCCAGGCAGGGACAACCCCCCGGGTGCCCAGGGGACGGAGTACGGCCATCAGGAGAACAGCCCCGGCCCCTGTCCCGTCCCATCCATGGGAATGGCCACAGGCATGGGATGGGATGGGATGGGATGGGATGGGATGGGATGGGATGGGATGGGATGGGATGGGATGGGATGGGATGGGATGGGATGGGGACAGGCTGGCCGCAGGCACCAGCCCTGCGGCCCAGCTCCGCCACTCACCATCCTGCAGCGGCTGTAAGTGCTCCGGCTCTGCAGGCTGCTGCGCTGGGCCAGCTGCAGGGCCTTTGCTTTTCTTGCCCCAAAGCCCCTTGAACAGGCTGAGCAGTCTGCCCGCCATCCCGCTCTCTGACCTCAAGGGCACCTTCCAGACAGATGCCACAGCAAGGGTCTGAGTCAGTGAGTGCTGCAGTGGTGCCTTGCAGGCACCTGCAACAGAGGAGCCTCAGCAAGGCTACAGGACAGCAAGTCCTGCACTCCAGGGCTCCTGCCACAATGACAGGAGACTCCTGGTGAACGATGGAGCTTGCCAAGTCCCACGGCCTGGCCACGAGGGCACCGGCCGCAGGGATGGGAGATGCCTTGCAAAAGCTCCGAGTCAGCGAGTCCCGAGGTCTGGCTGTGAGGCCAGCCGCAGGAGGAAGGCCTGGGAAAAGCTCCGGGTCAGGGAGGAACGAGCCAGCTGTGCGGGGGCGCCTCACAGCACCGCTCTGTCCCGTCCTGTCCCGTCGCATGCACCCAGCACTGTGGCGTGGCCGCAGCAACGGCAGAGCCTATGTCAGCGCGTGTCACAAAGGGCTGCTCTGACATGCTGTCCCTTCCGTTCCCACGGTGACCCCGCTGCACCGTGTCACAAAGGGACACGCTGCCACGTGCCCCGGGGCCATCCCCTCCCCAGCCAAGGCGCCCCCGCGTGTCTAACACACCAGTGTCTAACACAGCCCTGGACACACCATGAGCCGCCAAGTGCTCGGCAAGGACTCTCCACGCTGCCCGCACAGCCCAGCTGGCTGCCAGCCCTGGAGCAGAACAGCTTCCAGCAAGCAAGAGGCAAAGGCATCTTGCCAAGAGTTAAAATACAGGCCAGATGCCATCGATGTCTGCATAAAGGCCTTTGAATTCACAGCTCTCTGAGAGGCATTTGGGGCTCTGGGCTGGACACAGATGATCCCCCTGTGTCCTGTGCTCCAAGAGGGGGGACACACCCTGCCACTGGTGCTTGCCTTGGTCTCTGCAGGCCCAGGCAGATGCCAAAGCTGCTCTTCACAGCCTTCTCCCTTGCCACGCCCCTGTGCCAAGTGCAAGGGGCCTCAAGGATGGAAAGGAGCGCAAGGAGCCAAAGGGAGCCAGCTGTACCTACCTCACTGGGGGCTCCTGGGCAAGCACTTGGCTTGAGAAGCAAGCCCCTCTCTTCCAAAGTGCCTCCATTTCCCGGGGAACACCAACATGCACGTAAGAAAGCCTGGCAAGGCTGAATTACTCGTGCACCTTGTAGCACAGGCACTCCAGCTGGAGCTCATCTTCCTTCTGCCGAGTCTGTTTCCTCATGTCCCTTGTGGTGCGCAGCCCTGGGCCCCCTAGAAACAAGAGGTGCCCGCTGCCCCTTCGAGTGCCAGAACTCCTGCCCGCGCTGACGGCAGCAAAAGCAGGCTGTTGCCAGCCAGGGAGCGGAGCCCTGTTCCCTCAGGAGGCTCTCCTCAGCCCCTTGCCCACTGTGCACGCAGCACTTCTGCCTGCCTGCCCAGAACGCTCTTGCCACAGCACAGCACAAGCTGGCCGGCTCTGGGCTCAGCACAGCCCAAGCACAGGTCTCTGCAGGAAGACACAGCGGCTCTTTTGCAGCCTTGCCCCGCAGTGATGGGAAGGGGCCCCTGCCTCTGGTCTCACTTGCTTGGCTTTCTGCCTGCATCTGAGGCAGGGGCTGCCTGATTCCTCGCTTGTGGGGAGAGCAGAGCCGCCGGAAGCGCGCCCAGCGTGCAGGCACTGCCCGACAGCGCTGCGGCCGCTGGGACGCTGGCGCCCCCGAGTCCCAACCACTCCGCTGCCGCTGCTGCTTGATTTGCTTTTAGGCACAGACAAAGCTCACTGCTAGGCCACCATGGTCTCTGCTCCTGCCCTCTTCCTGTCCCTGGGTAGGGCTAGAGCATTGCTGTGCTTTCAGGAGGCTCTTGGCGGAAACTTGCGGCATTGCAAGCTCCTTTGCCCTGGCTGGATGCTTGCACTTGAATCCCTCACAGCTGGCTTCAGAGCACACTCCAGTTGGCTCTTCTAAAAACAGGCTCCTTTTCCCCTTCAGTGTGCTGGGCACGGCCTTGAAGTCCACGCTGCTGTGCAACTGGAGCAGCGGGACAGGGACCTTTGCAGCCTGAGCTGCCCTTGTTCCTCTCTGTCTGTGCACGGAACTCAGCGGGGAGGAGAAGGGCAGCAGGGCCCTGCGTGTCCCCGGGCTCAGGTTTTGCGCCGCTTCAGCTCCACAGAGACGCGGGTCAAGTGAAAAACCCAAAGAGTTTATTAGGGAAAAGCAAAGCCAAGGGGTCAGCTGGGAGGTAAAAAAGGGCATGGGCAGGGCCTGAGGGCGGCAGGGAAGGAGCTGCCAACAGGGAGGGAGCTGGCAAGAGCTGCTGGAGCTTGGCACAGGCTCAGCTGTGAGCAGCCAGAGCTGTGCCTGGAGCTGCAGCTGGTCCCTTCTGCCCTGCAGGTGGTCCCATCTTGGATGGGAACTGGAAATCTCCGAGGGAGGCCGCTCCAGGTGATGCAGGAGACAAAGGAAGTTCTGCAGATCTTCTTTGGAATTTCATGGGAATCCATATGCTGATGCAAGATGGGCTCTCATCTTCCCTGAGGGCTTGACGAGCTGGGAGAGGAACAGAGCCACGGTCAGAGGCCAGATTGAGGGAATCCAAGGAAAGCCTCCTGCCAGGGCCATCTTGCCATGGCCAGGAGGGAGCGGGAGACAAAGGCCAGAGAGCGGGGAGGCAGCTCAGCCAGGCAGCGCTGGCCATCAGGCTCACCTCCAGCAAGAAGGCCAGAGCAGGCAGATGCCAGCAGGGCTGCTTCCCCACCAGCAGGCTGAGCAGGTGCGAGGCCATGTGGGGACACAAGGGGCTCAAGCCAGAGCGCATCTCCCTGGCAGGGGAAAAAGGCACCAAGGCCCTGAGCCGGGCGGGCAAACCTCTCCCAGGAGTGACTCCAGGAGGTCCCATCTTTCCCCAGCACTCTGCAAGGGGACACGGGCCCCTTGGGAGGCGGCTGCTGCTGGGCATCCTCCTCTGCCAGCCCTTTGCAGTCTGCTGGGCCCTCCCTCGGTGACAAGGCCCTCTTGCTTACAAGCCCAGGAACTGCGTGGGGCACTCCGGGCACGGGGCACAAATGCTGGCAGTGGCGGCGGGGAGTAGGGGATCTCACCTGGCCAGCAGGCCCGCTGCATAGTGCTGGGTGTGGGCACAGAGCAGGGTGTCCCAGAGCTGCTTGTGCTCCAGAGCCAGCAGGTTCTTGCCAAAGCCCACTTGGGAGAGCAGAGCCTTCATGGTCTGCACTGCAAACCTGTGTGCCGAGAAAAGGCCGGGTCACTCTGGGAGCACTGGCTCTGGCCACAAGGGAGTGGGAAGGACAGGCTGACTGGCACCTGTTGGGCTGGCTGGGAAGGCCGTGTTCCTCCCAGCACGCTCTCCAGAAGCTCTGGCTTTCCACATCCTCTGCCCTCTGCTCTGTGGTGATGAAAATTCGCAAGAGCAGAGCCACAAGCAGGTGGGGAGAATGAAGGACTATTGCATAGTGCCACTCGGGCATGCATGCAATCCTCCACAGCACCAGAGTTGCCTGCAAGAGACAAAGCAGCCCCAGGCAGCGCTCAGCACCGAGGTGTCCATGAGGCAGGGCCCCAGGGGAGAGGCAGGGGGAGCAGCCAGCCTGCTGCCCCTAGCCCAGCTTTCAGCCCAGGCAGGGAGCTGCAGGGTGGGGAGAGCATGGAGAGCTTCTGAGAAGGCCACCTGGAGGGCCAGACTAGGCCAGCTCCAGAAACTCACAGCCAGGGCAAGGACGGCCTGGTTGTCCCCGCTGCAGAGGAAGCCGCCGTACGCTGGCTGCTCCTCTATGGCAGAGAGCAGCGCTGGAAGCACCTCCTCCACGGCTACTGCTGAGGTGCCCATGGCCCTCCACATCAGCGCGGCCGCTCTGTGGGAGCAGAGCTGTGCGTCAGTACCGTGCCCCGTGCAGCTGCAGGGGGCCGGGAGGGAGCATGGCAGCAGGCTCAGGAAACAGAGGGGCCCCACGGTGCCGGTGCTCTCCGCCTGTCTGGCAGAGCCCGCTGGACAGGCTGTACAGGGCCAGGGGTCCTACGGGCCGGTGAGCACCGAGCTCTGCAGGCAGTTGTGCCCCGTACCCGTCACACGTTGGGGCACAGCGCAGGAGGCTCATCACCACGTGGGCAGGGTGTTCTTCAGTCAGGCTGACAATGGCCATTTGCAGCCCGGCGTCCACAGACTCACAGGACGTGAGTCTCTGCAGCATGGCTCTCACCGCAGCTTGCACCTGCAGGAAGCAGCATGGGGAAGACTTGGAGTGCCGTCCAAGGCAGCAAGTGGCCCAGCTTCCCCCAAGAAGTGCTTGCCTTCCCAGCCCAGTGTGATGGGGCTGAGGGGGCCCAGCGGACATGGCTTGAGGGGCCACGTCATCCTGGGAGGCCTTGGGCCCTGGCCCCAGGCTGCTGCGGAGAATAAAAAGCCTTCTGCAAAAACTCCAGAGTGGGTCCAGGACTCACAGGCAGCGTGGGCATGGCCTCAGTCTCTGCCATGGCCTGAGTGATGGTGTTGCTGGTGGCCATGCCCTCCATCAGGGCCATGTCAGCCTCCCTGCAGCCCTCATCAGTTTCCCAGTCTGAGCTGGCGGCCAGGTCAGAAGACGCTGTGCTGGCAGCAGCCTCTGCCCGCAGCTGGCCGGGCCTGGAGTCGGGCTCGGCCATGCCCTCGGGTGCGGGGCCACCGCTCTTTGTGCGCCGATGGTGCAGCAACCTGCGCAGTGTCTGCAGCAGAAGGAAGGGCGGCAAGAGAGGGACCTTCCATGGTCTGCTCCAAGCGCGGGGCCCTGCCGAGCAGTGCCGGCAGGCCCGGCCCAGGTGGGGATGGCCGCAGGTACCTGCGCTGCTCTGCGGAAGCGGCCACGGCTGGGCTCCTGCTCTTGCGTCCGCTCCTTGGCTGCATCTGCCAAAGAGCGAGCGCAGCCAGAGCTGAGGGGCCGCCTCACAGAGGCGGAACAGAGAACACAGGCCAGCCCTGCACTCCCCAGGCAGGGACAACCCCCCGGGTGCCCAGGGGACGGAGTACGGCCATCAGGAGAACAGCCCCGGCCCCTGTCCCGTCCCATCCATGGGAATGGCCACAGGCATGGGATGGGATGGGATGGGATGGGATGGGATGGGATGGGATGGGATGGGATGGGATGGGATGGGATGGGATGGGATGGGGACAGGCTGGCCGCAGGCACCAGCCCTGCGGCCCAGCTCCGCCACTCACCATCCTGCAGCGGCTGTAAGTGCTCCGGCTCTGCAGGCTGCTGCGCTGGGCCAGCTGCAGGGCCTTTGCTTTTCTTGCCCCAAAGCCCCTTGAACAGGCTGAGCAGTCTGCCCGCCATCCCGCTCTCTGACCTCAAGGGCACCTTCCAGACAGATGCCACAGCAAGGGTCTGAGTCAGTGAGTGCTGCAGTGGTGCCTTGCAGGCACCTGCAACAGAGGAGCCTCAGCAAGGCTACAGGACAGCAAGTCCTGCACTCCAGGGCTCCTGCCACAATGACAGGAGACTCCTGGTGAACGATGGAGCTTGCCAAGTCCCACGGCCTGGCCACGAGGGCACCGGCCGCAGGGATGGGAGATGCCTTGCAAAAGCTCCGAGTCAGCGAGTCCCGAGGTCTGGCTGTGAGGCCAGCCGCAGGAGGAACGCCTGGGAAAAGCTCCGGGTCAGGGAGGAACGAGCCAGCTGTGCGGGGGCGCCTCACAGCACCGCTCTGTCCCGTCCTGTCCCGTCGCATGCACCCAGCACTGTGGCGTGGCCGCAGCAACGGCAGAGCCTATGTCAGCGCGTGTCACAAAGGGCTGCTCTGACATGCTGTCCCTTCCGTTCCCACGGTGACCCCGCTGCACCGTGTCACAAAGGGACACGCTGCCACGTGCCCCGGGGCCATCCCCTCCCCAGCCAAGGCGCCCCCGCGTGTCTAACACACCAGTGTCTAACACAGCCCTGGACACACCATGAGCCGCCAAGTGCTCGGCAAGGACTCTCCACGCTGCCCGCACAGCCCAGCTGGCTGCCAGCCCTGGAGCAGAACAGCTTCCAGCAAGCAAGAGGCAAAGGCATCTTGCCAAGAGTTAAAATACAGGCCAGATGCCATCGATGTCTGCATAAAGGCCTTTGAATTCACAGCTCTCTGAGAGGCATTTGGGGCTCTGGGCTGGACACAGATGATCCCCCTGTGTCCTGTGCTCCAAGAGGGGGGACACACCCTGCCACTGGTGCTTGCCTTGGTCTCTGCAGGCCCAGGCAGATGCCAAAGCTGCTCTTCACAGCCTTCTCCCTTGCCACGCCCCTGTGCCAAGTGCAAGGGGCCTCAAGGATGGAAAGGAGCGCAAGGAGCCAAAGGGAGCCAGCTGTACCTACCTCACTGGGGGCTCCTGGGCAAGCACTTGGCTTGAGAAGCAAGCCCCTCTCTTCCAAAGTGCCTCCATTTCCCGGGGAACACCAACATGCACGTAAGAAAGCCTGGCAAGGCTGAATTACTCGTGCACCTTGTAGCACAGGCACTCCAGCTGGAGCTCATCTTCCTTCTGCCGAGTCTGTTTCCTCATGTCCCTTGTGGTGCGCAGCCCTGGGCCCCCTAGAAACAAGAGGTGCCCGCTGCCCCTTCGAGTGCCAGAACTCCTGCCCGCGCTGACGGCAGCAAAAGCAGGCTGTTGCCAGCCAGGGAGCGGAGCCCTGTTCCCTCAGGAGGCTCTCCTCAGCCCCTTGCCCACTGTGCACGCAGCACTTCTGCCTGCCTGCCCAGAACGCTCTTGCCACAGCACAGCACAAGCTGGCCGGCTCTGGGCTCAGCACAGCCCAAGCACAGGTCTCTGCAGGAAGACACAGCGGCTCTTTTGCAGCCTTGCCCCGCAGTGATGGGAAGGGGCCCCTGCCTCTGGTCTCACTTGCTTGGCTTTCTGCCTGCATCTGAGGCAGGGGCTGCCTGATTCCTCGCTTGTGGGGAGAGCAGAGCCGCCGGAAGCGCGCCCAGCGTGCAGGCACTGCCCGACAGCGCTGCGGCCGCTGGGACGCTGGCGCCCCCGAGTCCCAACCACTCCGCTGCCGCTGCTGCTTGATTTGCTTTTAGGCACAGACAAAGCTCACTGCTAGGCCACCATGGTCTCTGCTCCTGCCCTCTTCCTGTCCCTGGGTAGGGCTAGAGCATTGCTGTGCTTTCAGGAGGCTCTTGGCGGAAACTTGCGGCATTGCAAGCTCCTTTGCCCTGGCTGGATGCTTGCACTTGAATCCCTCACAGCTGGCTTCAGAGCACACTCCAGTTGGCTCTTCTAAAAACAGGCTCCTTTTCCCCTTCAGTGTGCTGGGCACGGCCTTGAAGTCCACGCTGCTGTGCAACTGGAGCAGCGGGACAGGGACCTTTGCAGCCTGAGCTGCCCTTGTTCCTCTCTGTCTGTGCACGGAACTCAGCGGGGAGGAGAAGGGCAGCAGGGCCCTGCGTGTCCCCGGGCTCAGGTTTTGCGCCGCTTCAGCTCCACAGAGACGCGGGTCAAGTGAAAAACCCAAAGAGTTTATTAGGGAAAAGCAAAGCCAAGGGGTCAGCTGGGAGGTAAAAAAGGGCATGGGCAGGGCCTGAGGGCGGCAGGGAAGGAGCTGCCAACAGGGAGGGAGCTGGCAAGAGCTGCTGGAGCTTGGCACAGGCTCAGCTGTGAGCAGCCAGAGCTGTGCCTGGAGCTGCAGCTGGTCCCTTCTGCCCTGCAGGTGGTCCCATCTTGGATGGGAACTGGAAATCTCCGAGGGAGGCCGCTCCAGGTGATGCAGGAGACAAAGGAAGTTCTGCAGATCTTCTTTGGAATTTCATGGGAATCCATATGCTGATGCAAGATGGGCTCTCATCTTCCCTGAGGGCTTGACGAGCTGGGAGAGGAACAGAGCCACGGTCAGAGGCCAGATTGAGGGAATCCAAGGAAAGCCTCCTGCCAGGGCCATCTTGCCATGGCCAGGAGGGAGCGGGAGACAAAGGCCAGAGAGCGGGGAGGCAGCTCAGCCAGGCAGCGCTGGCCATCAGGCTCACCTCCAGCAAGAAGGCCAGAGCAGGCAGATGCCAGCAGGGCTGCTTCCCCACCAGCAGGCTGAGCAGGTGCGAGGCCATGTGGGGACACAAGGGGCTCAAGCCAGAGCGCATCTCCCTGGCAGGGGAAAAAGGCACCAAGGCCCTGAGCCGGGCGGGCAAACCTCTCCCAGGAGTGACTCCAGGAGGTCCCATCTTTCCCCAGCACTCTGCAAGGGGACACGGGCCCCTTGGGAGGCGGCTGCTGCTGGGCATCCTCCTCTGCCAGCCCTTTGCAGTCTGCTGGGCCCTCCCTCGGTGACAAGGCCCTCTTGCTTACAAGCCCAGGAACTGCGTGGGGCACTCCGGGCACGGGGCACAAATGCTGGCAGTGGCGGCGGGGAGTAGGGGATCTCACCTGGCCAGCAGGCCCGCTGCATAGTGCTGGGTGTGGGCACAGAGCAGGGTGTCCCAGAGCTGCTTGTGCTCCAGAGCCAGCAGGTTCTTGCCAAAGCCCACTTGGGAGAGCAGAGCCTTCATGGTCTGCACTGCAAACCTGTGTGCCGAGAAAAGGCCGGGTCACTCTGGGAGCACTGGCTCTGGCCACAAGGGAGTGGGAAGGACAGGCTGACTGGCACCTGTTGGGCTGGCTGGGAAGGCCGTGTTCCTCCCAGCACGCTCTCCAGAAGCTCTGGCTTTCCACATCCTCTGCCCTCTGCTCTGTGGTGATGAAAATTCGCAAGAGCAGAGCCACAAGCAGGTGGGGAGAATGAAGGACTATTGCATAGTGCCACTCGGGCATGCATGCAATCCTCCACAGCACCAGAGTTGCCTGCAAGAGACAAAGCAGCCCCAGGCAGCGCTCAGCACCGAGGTGTCCATGAGGCAGGGCCCCAGGGGAGAGGCAGGGGGAGCAGCCAGCCTGCTGCCCCTAGCCCAGCTTTCAGCCCAGGCAGGGAGCTGCAGGGTGGGGAGAGCATGGAGAGCTTCTGAGAAGGCCACCTGGAGGGCCAGACTAGGCCAGCTCCAGAAACTCACAGCCAGGGCAAGGACGGCCTGGTTGTCCCCGCTGCAGAGGAAGCCGCCGTACGCTGGCTGCTCCTCTATGGCAGAGAGCAGCGCTGGAAGCACCTCCTCCACGGCTACTGCTGAGGTGCCCATGGCCCTCCACATCAGCGCGGCCGCTCTGTGGGAGCAGAGCTGTGCGTCAGTACCGTGCCCCGTGCAGCTGCAGGGGGCCGGGAGGGAGCATGGCAGCAGGCTCAGGAAACAGAGGGGCCCCACGGTGCCGGTGCTCTCCGCCTGTCTGGCAGAGCCCGCTGGACAGGCTGTACAGGGCCAGGGGTCCTACGGGCCGGTGAGCACCGAGCTCTGCAGGCAGTTGTGCCCCGTACCCGTCACACGTTGGGGCACAGCGCAGGAGGCTCATCACCACGTGGGCAGGGTGTTCTTCAGTCAGGCTGACAATGGCCATTTGCAGCCCGGCGTCCACAGACTCACAGGACGTGAGTCTCTGCAGCATGGCTCTCACCGCAGCTTGCACCTGCAGGAAGCAGCATGGGGAAGACTTGGAGTGCCGTCCAAGGCAGCAAGTGGCCCAGCTTCCCCCAAGAAGTGCTTGCCTTCCCAGCCCAGTGTGATGGGGCTGAGGGGGCCCAGCGGACATGGCTTGAGGGGCCACGTCATCCTGGGAGGCCTTGGGCCCTGGCCCCAGGCTGCTGCGGAGAATAAAAAGCCTTCTGCAAAAACTCCAGAGTGGGTCCAGGACTCACAGGCAGCGTGGGCATGGCCTCAGTCTCTGCCATGGCCTGAGTGATGGTGTTGCTGGTGGCCATGCCCTCCATCAGGGCCATGTCAGCCTCCCTGCAGCCCTCATCAGTTTCCCAGTCTGAGCTGGCGGCCAGGTCAGAAGACGCTGTGCTGGCAGCAGCCTCTGCCCGCAGCTGGCCGGGCCTGGAGTCGGGCTCGGCCATGCCCTCGGGTGCGGGGCCACCGCTCTTTGTGCGCCGATGGTGCAGCAACCTGCGCAGTGTCTGCAGCAGAAGGAAGGGCGGCAAGAGAGGGACCTTCCATGGTCTGCTCCAAGCGCGGGGCCCTGCCGAGCAGTGCCGGCAGGCCCGGCCCAGGTGGGGATGGCCGCAGGTACCTGCGCTGCTCTGCGGAAGCGGCCACGGCTGGGCTCCTGCTCTTGCGTCCGCTCCTTGGCTGCATCTGCCAAAGAGCGAGCGCAGCCAGAGCTGAGGGGCCGCCTCACAGAGGCGGAACAGAGAACACAGGCCAGCCCTGCACTCCCCAGGCAGGGACAACCCCCCGGGTGCCCAGGGGACGGAGTACGGCCATCAGGAGAACAGCCCCGGCCCCTGTCCCGTCCCATCCATGGGAATGGCCACAGGCATGGGATGGGATGGGATGGGATGGGATGGGATGGGATGGGATGGGATGGGATGGGATGGGGACAGGCTGGCCGCAGGCACCAGCCCTGCGGCCCAGCTCCGCCACTCACCATCCTGCAGCGGCTGTAAGTGCTCCGGCTCTGCAGGCTGCTGCGCTGGGCCAGCTGCAGGGCCTTTGCTTTTCTTGCCCCAAAGCCCCTTGAACAGGCTGAGCAGTCTGCCCGCCATCCCGCTCTCTGACCTCAAGGGCACCTTCCAGACAGATGCCACAGCAAGGGTCCGAGTCAGTGAGTGCTGCAGTGGTGCCTTGCAGGCACCTGCAACAGAGGAGCCTCAGCAAGGCTACAGGACAGCAAGTCCTGCACTCCAGGGCTCCTGCCACAATGACAGGAGACTCCTGGTGAACGATGGAGCTTGCCAAGTCCCACGGCCTGGCCACGAGGGCACCGGCCGCAGGGATGGGAGATGCCTTGCAAAAGCTCCGAGTCAGCGAGTCCCGAGGTCTGGCTGTGAGGCCAGCCGCAGGAGGAACGCCTGGGAAAAGCTCCGGGTCAGGGAGGAACGAGCCAGCTGTGCGGGGGCGCCTCACAGCACCGCTCTGTCCCGTCCTGTCCCGTCGCATGCACCCAGCACTGTGGCGTGGCCGCAGCAACGGCAGAGCCTATGTCAGCGCGTGTCACAAAGGGCTGCTCTGACATGCTGTCCCTTCCGTTCCCACGGTGACCCCGCTGCACCGTGTCACAAAGGGACACGCTGCCACGTGCCCCGGGGCCATCCCCTCCCCAGCCAAGGCGCCCCCGCGTGTCTAACACACCAGTGTCTAACACAGCCCTGGACACACCATGAGCCGCCAAGTGCTCGGCAAGGACTCTCCACGCTGCCCGCACAGCCCAGCTGGCTGCCAGCCCTGGAGCAGAACAGCTTCCAGCAAGCAAGAGGCAAAGGCATCTTGCCAAGAGTTAAAATACAGGCCAGATGCCATCGATGTCTGCATAAAGGCCTTTGAATTCACAGCTCTCTGAGAGGCATTTGGGGCTCTGGGCTGGACACAGATGATCCCCCTGTGTCCTGTGCTCCAAGAGGGGGGACACACCCTGCCACTGGTGCTTGCCTTGGTCTCTGCAGGCCCAGGCAGATGCCAAAGCTGCTCTTCACAGCCTTCTCCCTTGCCACGCCCCTGTGCCAAGTGCAAGGGGCCTCAAGGATGGAAAGGAGCGCAAGGAGCCAAAGGGAGCCAGCTGTACCTACCTCACTGGGGGCTCCTGGGCAAGCACTTGGCTTGAGAAGCAAGCCCCTCTCTTCCAAAGTGCCTCCATTTCCCGGGGAACACCAACATGCACGTAAGAAAGCCTGGCAAGGCTGAATTACTCGTGCACCTTGTAGCACAGGCACTCCAGCTGGAGCTCATCTTCCTTCTGCCGAGTCTGTTTCCTCATGTCCCTTGTGGTGCGCAGCCCTGGGCCCCCTAGAAACAAGAGGTGCCCGCTGCCCCTTCGAGTGCCAGAACTCCTGCCCGCGCTGACGGCAGCAAAAGCAGGCTGTTGCCAGCCAGGGAGCGGAGCCCTGTTCCCTCAGGAGGCTCTCCTCAGCCCCTTGCCCACTGTGCACGCAGCACTTCTGCCTGCCTGCCCAGAACGCTCTTGCCACAGCACAGCACAAGCTGGCCGGCTCTGGGCTCAGCACAGCCCAAGCACAGGTCTCTGCAGGAAGACACAGCGGCTCTTTTGCAGCCTTGCCCCGCAGTGATGGGAAGGGGCCCCTGCCTCTGGTCTCACTTGCTTGGCTTTCTGCCTGCATCTGAGGCAGGGGCTGCCTGATTCCTCGCTTGTGGGGAGAGCAGAGCCGCCGGAAGCGCGCCCAGCGTGCAGGCACTGCCCGACAGCGCTGCGGCCGCTGGGACGCTGGCGCCCCCGAGTCCCAACCACTCCGCTGCCGCTGCTGCTTGATTTGCTTTTAGGCACAGACAAAGCTCACTGCTAGGCCACCATGGTCTCTGCTCCTGCCCTCTTCCTGTCCCTGGGTAGGGCTAGAGCATTGCTGTGCTTTCAGGAGGCTCTTGGCGGAAACTTGCGGCATTGCAAGCTCCTTTGCCCTGGCTGGATGCTTGCACTTGAATCCCTCACAGCTGGCTTCAGAGCACACTCCAGTTGGCTCTTCTAAAAACAGGCTCCTTTTCCCCTTCAGTGTGCTGGGCACGGCCTTGAAGTCCACGCTGCTGTGCAACTGGAGCAGCGGGACAGGGACCTTTGCAGCCTGAGCTGCCCTTGTTCCTCTCTGTCTGTGCACGGAACTCAGCGGGGAGGAGAAGGGCAGCAGGGCCCTGCGTGTCCCCGGGCTCAGGTTTTGCGCCGCTTCAGCTCCACAGAGACGCGGGTCAAGTGAAAAACCCAAAGAGTTTATTAGGGAAAAGCAAAGCCAAGGGGTCAGCTGGGAGGTAAAAAAGGGCATGGGCAGGGCCTGAGGGCGGCAGGGAAGGAGCTGCCAACAGGGAGGGAGCTGGCAAGAGCTGCTGGAGCTTGGCACAGGCTCAGCTGTGAGCAGCCAGAGCTGTGCCTGGAGCTGCAGCTGGTCCCTTCTGCCCTGCAGGTGGTCCCATCTTGGATGGGAACTGGAAATCTCCGAGGGAGGCCGCTCCAGGTGATGCAGGAGACAAAGGAAGTTCTGCAGATCTTCTTTGGAATTTCATGGGAATCCATATGCTGATGCAAGATGGGCTCTCATCTTCCCTGAGGGCTTGACGAGCTGGGAGAGGAACAGAGCCACGGTCAGAGGCCAGATTGAGGGAATCCAAGGAAAGCCTCCTGCCAGGGCCATCTTGCCATGGCCAGGAGGGAGCGGGAGACAAAGGCCAGAGAGCGGGAGGCAGCTCAGCCAGGCAGCGCTGGCCATCAGGCTCACCTCCAGCAAGAAGGCCAGAGCAGGCAGATGCCAGCAGGGCTGCTTCCCCACCAGCAGGCTGAGCAGGTGCGAGGCCATGTGGGGACACAAGGGGCTCAAGCCAGAGCGCATCTCCCTGGCAGGGGAAAAAGGCACCAAGGCCCTGAGCCGGGCGGGCAAACCTCTCCCAGGAGTGACTCCAGGAGGTCCCATCTTTCCCCAGCACTCTGCAAGGGGACACGGGCCCCTTGGGAGGCGGCTGCTGCTGGGCATCCTCCTCTGCCAGCCCTTTGCAGTCTGCTGGGCCCTCCCTCGGTGACAAGGCCCTCTTGCTTACAAGCCCAGGAACTGCGTGGGGCACTCCGGGCACGGGGCACAAATGCTGGCAGTGGCGGCGGGGAGTAGGGGATCTCACCTGGCCAGCAGGCCCGCTGCATAGTGCTGGGTGTGGGCACAGAGCAGGGTGTCCCAGAGCTGCTTGTGCTCCAGAGCCAGCAGGTTCTTGCCAAAGCCCACTTGGGAGAGCAGAGCCTTCATGGTCTGCACTGCAAACCTGTGTGCCGAGAAAAGGCCGGGTCACTCTGGGAGCACTGGCTCTGGCCACAAGGGAGTGGGAAGGACAGGCTGACTGGCACCTGTTGGGCTGGCTGGGAAGGCCGTGTTCCTCCCAGCACGCTCTCCAGAAGCTCTGGCTTTCCACATCCTCTGCCCTCTGCTCTGTGGTGATGAAAATTCGCAAGAGCAGAGCCACAAGCAGGTGGGGAGAATGAAGGACTATTGCATAGTGCCACTCGGGCATGCATGCAATCCTCCACAGCACCAGAGTTGCCTGCAAGAGACAAAGCAGCCCCAGGCAGCGCTCAGCACCGAGGTGTCCATGAGGCAGGGCCCCAGGGGAGAGGCAGGGGGAGCAGCCAGCCTGCTGCCCCTAGCCCAGCTTTCAGCCCAGGCAGGGAGCTGCAGGGTGGGGAGAGCATGGAGAGCTTCTGAGAAGGCCACCTGGAGGGCCAGACTAGGCCAGCTCCAGAAACTCACAGCCAGGGCAAGGACGGCCTGGTTGTCCCCGCTGCAGAGGAAGCCGCCGTACGCTGGCTGCTCCTCTATGGCAGAGAGCAGCGCTGGAAGCACCTCCTCCACGGCTACTGCTGAGGTGCCCATGGCCCTCCACATCAGCGCGGCCGCTCTGTGGGAGCAGAGCTGTGCGTCAGTACCGTGCCCCGTGCAGCTGCAGGGGGCCGGGAGGGAGCATGGCAGCAGGCTCAGGAAACAGAGGGGCCCCACGGTGCCGGTGCTCTCCGCCTGTCTGGCAGAGCCCGCTGGACAGGCTGTACAGGGCCAGGGGTCCTACGGGCCGGTGAGCACCGAGCTCTGCAGGCAGTTGTGCCCCGTACCCGTCACACGTTGGGGCACAGCGCAGGAGGCTCATCACCACGTGGGCAGGGTGTTCTTCAGTCAGGCTGACAATGGCCATTTGCAGCCCGGCGTCCACAGACTCACAGGACGTGAGTCTCTGCAGCATGGCTCTCACCGCAGCTTGCACCTGCAGGAAGCAGCATGGGGAAGACTTGGAGTGCCGTCCAAGGCAGCAAGTGGCCCAGCTTCCCCCAAGAAGTGCTTGCCTTCCCAGCCCAGTGTGATGGGGCTGAGGGGGCCCAGCGGACATGGCTTGAGGGGCCACGTCATCCTGGGAGGCCTTGGGCCCTGGCCCCAGGCTGCTGCGGAGAATAAAAAGCCTTCTGCAAAAACTCCAGAGTGGGTCCAGGACTCACAGGCAGCGTGGGCATGGCCTCAGTCTCTGCCATGGCCTGAGTGATGGTGTTGCTGGTGGCCATGCCCTCCATCAGGGCCATGTCAGCCTCCCTGCAGCCCTCATCAGTTTCCCAGTCTGAGCTGGCGGCCAGGTCAGAAGACGCTGTGCTGGCAGCAGCCTCTGCCCGCAGCTGGCCGGGCCTGGAGTCGGGCTCGGCCATGCCCTCGGGTGCGGGGCCACCGCTCTTTGTGCGCCGATGGTGCAGCAACCTGCGCAGTGTCTGCAGCAGAAGGAAGGGCGGCAAGAGAGGGACCTTCCATGGTCTGCTCCAAGCGCGGGGCCCTGCCGAGCAGTGCCGGCAGGCCCGGCCCAGGTGGGGATGGCCGCAGGTACCTGCGCTGCTCTGCGGAAGCGGCCACGGCTGGGCTCCTGCTCTTGCGTCCGCTCCTTGGCTGCATCTGCCAAAGAGCGAGCGCAGCCAGAGCTGAGGGGCCGCCTCACAGAGGCGGAACAGAGAACACAGGCCAGCCCTGCACTCCCCAGGCAGGGACAACCCCCCGGGTGCCCAGGGGACGGAGTACGGCCATCAGGAGAACAGCCCCGGCCCCTGTCCCGTCCCATCCATGGGAATGGCCACAGGCATGGGATGGGATGGGATGGGATGGGATGGGATGGGATGGGATGGGATGGGATGGGATGGGATGGGATGGGATGGGATGGGATGGGGACAGGCTGGCCGCAGGCACCAGCCCTGCGGCCCAGCTCCGCCACTCACCATCCTGCAGCGGCTGTAAGTGCTCCGGCTCTGCAGGCTGCTGCGCTGGGCCAGCTGCAGGGCCTTTGCTTTTCTTGCCCCAAAGCCCCTTGAACAGGCTGAGCAGTCTGCCCGCCATCCCGCTCTCTGACCTCAAGGGCACCTTCCAGACAGATGCCACAGCAAGGGTCCGAGTCAGTGAGTGCTGCAGTGGTGCCTTGCAGGCACCTGCAACAGAGGAGCCTCAGCAAGGCTACAGGACAGCAAGTCCTGCACTCCAGGGCTCCTGCCACAATGACAGGAGACTCCTGGTGAACGATGGAGCTTGCCAAGTCCCACGGCCTGGCCACGAGGGCACCGGCCGCAGGGATGGGAGATGCCTTGCAAAAGCTCCGAGTCAGCGAGTCCCGAGGTCTGGCTGTGAGGCCAGCCGCAGGAGGAACGCCTGGGAAAAGCTCCGGGTCAGGGAGGAACGAGCCAGCTGTGCGGGGGCGCCTCACAGCACCGCTCTGTCCCGTCCTGTCCCGTCGCATGCACCCAGCACTGTGGCGTGGCCGCAGCAACGGCAGAGCCTATGTCAGCGCGTGTCACAAAGGGCTGCTCTGACATGCTGTCCCTTCCGTTCCCACGGTGACCCCGCTGCACCGTGTCACAAAGGGACACGCTGCCACGTGCCCCGGGGCCATCCCCTCCCCAGCCAAGGCGCCCCCGCGTGTCTAACACACCAGTGTCTAACACAGCCCTGGACACACCATGAGCCGCCAAGTGCTCGGCAAGGACTCTCCACGCTGCCCGCACAGCCCAGCTGGCTGCCAGCCCTGGAGCAGAACAGCTTCCAGCAAGCAAGAGGCAAAGGCATCTTGCCAAGAGTTAAAATACAGGCCAGATGCCATCGATGTCTGCATAAAGGCCTTTGAATTCACAGCTCTCTGAGAGGCATTTGGGGCTCTGGGCTGGACACAGATGATCCCCCTGTGTCCTGTGCTCCAAGAGGGGGGACACACCCTGCCACTGGTGCTTGCCTTGGTCTCTGCAGGCCCAGGCAGATGCCAAAGCTGCTCTTCACAGCCTTCTCCCTTGCCACGCCCCTGTGCCAAGTGCAAGGGGCCTCAAGGATGGAAAGGAGCGCAAGGAGCCAAAGGGAGCCAGCTGTACCTACCTCACTGGGGGCTCCTGGGCAAGCACTTGGCTTGAGAAGCAAGCCCCTCTCTTCCAAAGTGCCTCCATTTCCCGGGGAACACCAACATGCACGTAAGAAAGCCTGGCAAGGCTGAATTACTCGTGCACCTTGTAGCACAGGCACTCCAGCTGGAGCTCATCTTCCTTCTGCCGAGTCTGTTTCCTCATGTCCCTTGTGGTGCGCAGCCCTGGGCCCCCTAGAAACAAGAGGTGCCCGCTGCCCCTTCGAGTGCCAGAACTCCTGCCCGCGCTGACGGCAGCAAAAGCAGGCTGTTGCCAGCCAGGGAGCGGAGCCCTGTTCCCTCAGGAGGCTCTCCTCAGCCCCTTGCCCACTGTGCACGCAGCACTTCTGCCTGCCTGCCCAGAACGCTCTTGCCACAGCACAGCACAAGCTGGCCGGCTCTGGGCTCAGCACAGCCCAAGCACAGGTCTCTGCAGGAAGACACAGCGGCTCTTTTGCAGCCTTGCCCCGCAGTGATGGGAAGGGGCCCCTGCCTCTGGTCTCACTTGCTTGGCTTTCTGCCTGCATCTGAGGCAGGGGCTGCCTGATTCCTCGCTTGTGGGGAGAGCAGAGCCGCCGGAAGCGCGCCCAGCGTGCAGGCACTGCCCGACAGCGCTGCGGCCGCTGGGACGCTGGCGCCCCCGAGTCCCAACCACTCCGCTGCCGCTGCTGCTTGATTTGCTTTTAGGCACAGACAAAGCTCACTGCTAGGCCACCATGGTCTCTGCTCCTGCCCTCTTCCTGTCCCTGGGTAGGGCTAGAGCATTGCTGTGCTTTCAGGAGGCTCTTGGCGGAAACTTGCGGCATTGCAAGCTCCTTTGCCCTGGCTGGATGCTTGCACTTGAATCCCTCACAGCTGGCTTCAGAGCACACTCCAGTTGGCTCTTCTAAAAACAGGCTCCTTTTCCCCTTCAGTGTGCTGGGCACGGCCTTGAAGTCCACGCTGCTGTGCAACTGGAGCAGCGGGACAGGGACCTTTGCAGCCTGAGCTGCCCTTGTTCCTCTCTGTCTGTGCACGGAACTCAGCGGGGAGGAGAAGGGCAGCAGGGCCCTGCGTGTCCCCGGGCTCAGGTTTTGCGCCGCTTCAGCTCCACAGAGACGCGGGTCAAGTGAAAAACCCAAAGAGTTTATTAGGGAAAAGCAAAGCCAAGGGGTCAGCTGGGAGGTAAAAAAGGGCATGGGCAGGGCCTGAGGGCGGCAGGGAAGGAGCTGCCAACAGGGAGGGAGCTGGCAAGAGCTGCTGGAGCTTGGCACAGGCTCAGCTGTGAGCAGCCAGAGCTGTGCCTGGAGCTGCAGCTGGTCCCTTCTGCCCTGCAGGTGGTCCCATCTTGGATGGGAACTGGAAATCTCCGAGGGAGGCCGCTCCAGGTGATGCAGGAGACAAAGGAAGTTCTGCAGATCTTCTTTGGAATTTCATGGGAATCCATATGCTGATGCAAGATGGGCTCTCATCTTCCCTGAGGGCTTGACGAGCTGGGAGAGGAACAGAGCCACGGTCAGAGGCCAGATTGAGGGAATCCAAGGAAAGCCTCCTGCCAGGGCCATCTTGCCATGGCCAGGAGGGAGCGGGAGACAAAGGCCAGAGAGCGGGGAGGCAGCTCAGCCAGGCAGCGCTGGCCATCAGGCTCACCTCCAGCAAGAAGGCCAGAGCAGGCAGATGCCAGCAGGGCTGCTTCCCCACCAGCAGGCTGAGCAGGTGCGAGGCCATGTGGGGACACAAGGGGCTCAAGCCAGAGCGCATCTCCCTGGCAGGGGAAAAAGGCACCAAGGCCCTGAGCCGGGCGGGCAAACCTCTCCCAGGAGTGACTCCAGGAGGTCCCATCTTTCCCCAGCACTCTGCAAGGGGACACGGGCCCCTTGGGAGGCGGCTGCTGCTGGGCATCCTCCTCTGCCAGCCCTTTGCAGTCTGCTGGGCCCTCCCTCGGTGACAAGGCCCTCTTGCTTACAAGCCCAGGAACTGCGTGGGGCACTCCGGGCACGGGGCACAAATGCTGGCAGTGGCGGCGGGGAGTAGGGGATCTCACCTGGCCAGCAGGCCCGCTGCATAGTGCTGGGTGTGGGCACAGAGCAGGGTGTCCCAGAGCTGCTTGTGCTCCAGAGCCAGCAGGTTCTTGCCAAAGCCCACTTGGGAGAGCAGAGCCTTCATGGTCTGCACTGCAAACCTGTGTGCCGAGAAAAGGCCGGGTCACTCTGGGAGCACTGGCTCTGGCCACAAGGGAGTGGGAAGGACAGGCTGACTGGCACCTGTTGGGCTGGCTGGGAAGGCCGTGTTCCTCCCAGCACGCTCTCCAGAAGCTCTGGCTTTCCACATCCTCTGCCCTCTGCTCTGTGGTGATGAAAATTCGCAAGAGCAGAGCCACAAGCAGGTGGGGAGAATGAAGGACTATTGCATAGTGCCACTCGGGCATGCATGCAATCCTCCACAGCACCAGAGTTGCCTGCAAGAGACAAAGCAGCCCCAGGCAGCGCTCAGCACCGAGGTGTCCATGAGGCAGGGCCCCAGGGGAGAGGCAGGGGGAGCAGCCAGCCTGCTGCCCCTAGCCCAGCTTTCAGCCCAGGCAGGGAGCTGCAGGGTGGGGAGAGCATGGAGAGCTTCTGAGAAGGCCACCTGGAGGGCCAGACTAGGCCAGCTCCAGAAACTCACAGCCAGGGCAAGGACGGCCTGGTTGTCCCCGCTGCAGAGGAAGCCGCCGTACGCTGGCTGCTCCTCTATGGCAGAGAGCAGCGCTGGAAGCACCTCCTCCACGGCTACTGCTGAGGTGCCCATGGCCCTCCACATCAGCGCGGCCGCTCTGTGGGAGCAGAGCTGTGCGTCAGTACCGTGCCCCGTGCAGCTGCAGGGGGCCGGGAGGGAGCATGGCAGCAGGCTCAGGAAACAGAGGGGCCCCACGGTGCCGGTGCTCTCCGCCTGTCTGGCAGAGCCCGCTGGACAGGCTGTACAGGGCCAGGGGTCCTACGGGCCGGTGAGCACCGAGCTCTGCAGGCAGTTGTGCCCCGTACCCGTCACACGTTGGGGCACAGCGCAGGAGGCTCATCACCACGTGGGCAGGGTGTTCTTCAGTCAGGCTGACAATGGCCATTTGCAGCCCGGCGTCCACAGACTCACAGGACGTGAGTCTCTGCAGCATGGCTCTCACCGCAGCTTGCACCTGCAGGAAGCAGCATGGGGAAGACTTGGAGTGCCGTCCAAGGCAGCAAGTGGCCCAGCTTCCCCCAAGAAGTGCTTGCCTTCCCAGCCCAGTGTGATGGGGCTGAGGGGGCCCAGCGGACATGGCTTGAGGGGCCACGTCATCCTGGGAGGCCTTGGGCCCTGGCCCCAGGCTGCTGCGGAGAATAAAAAGCCTTCTGCAAAAACTCCAGAGTGGGTCCAGGACTCACAGGCAGCGTGGGCATGGCCTCAGTCTCTGCCATGGCCTGAGTGATGGTGTTGCTGGTGGCCATGCCCTCCATCAGGGCCATGTCAGCCTCCCTGCAGCCCTCATCAGTTTCCCAGTCTGAGCTGGCGGCCAGGTCAGAAGACGCTGTGCTGGCAGCAGCCTCTGCCCGCAGCTGGCCGGGCCTGGAGTCGGGCTCGGCCATGCCCTCGGGTGCGGGGCCACCGCTCTTTGTGCGCCGATGGTGCAGCAACCTGCGCAGTGTCTGCAGCAGAAGGAAGGGCGGCAAGAGAGGGACCTTCCATGGTCTGCTCCAAGCGCGGGGCCCTGCCGAGCAGTGCCGGCAGGCCCGGCCCAGGTGGGGATGGCCGCAGGTACCTGCGCTGCTCTGCGGAAGCGGCCACGGCTGGGCTCCTGCTCTTGCGTCCGCTCCTTGGCTGCATCTGCCAAAGAGCGAGCGCAGCCAGAGCTGAGGGGCCGCCTCACAGAGGCGGAACAGAGAACACAGGCCAGCCCTGCACTCCCCAGGCAGGGACAACCCCCCGGGTGCCCAGGGGACGGAGTACGGCCATCAGGAGAACAGCCCCGGCCCCTGTCCCGTCCCATCCATGGGAATGGCCACAGGCATGGGATGGGATGGGATGGGATGGGATGGGATGGGATGGGATGGGATGGGATGGGATGGGGACAGGCTGGCCGCAGGCACCAGCCCTGCGGCCCAGCTCCGCCACTCACCATCCTGCAGCGGCTGTAAGTGCTCCGGCTCTGCAGGCTGCTGCGCTGGGCCAGCTGCAGGGCCTTTGCTTTTCTTGCCCCAAAGCCCCTTGAACAGGCTGAGCAGTCTGCCCGCCATCCCGCTCTCTGACCTCAAGGGCACCTTCCAGACAGATGCCACAGCAAGGGTCCGAGTCAGTGAGTGCTGCAGTGGTGCCTTGCAGGCACCTGCAACAGAGGAGCCTCAGCAAGGCTACAGGACAGCAAGTCCTGCACTCCAGGGCTCCTGCCACAATGACAGGAGACTCCTGGTGAACGATGGAGCTTGCCAAGTCCCACGGCCTGGCCACGAGGGCACCGGCCGCAGGGATGGGAGATGCCTTGCAAAAGCTCCGAGTCAGCGAGTCCCGAGGTCTGGCTGTGAGGCCAGCCGCAGGAGGAACGCCTGGGAAAAGCTCCGGGTCAGGGAGGAACGAGCCAGCTGTGCGGGGGCGCCTCACAGCACCGCTCTGTCCCGTCCTGTCCCGTCGCATGCACCCAGCACTGTGGCGTGGCCGCAGCAACGGCAGAGCCTATGTCAGCGCGTGTCACAAAGGGCTGCTCTGACATGCTGTCCCTTCCGTTCCCACGGTGACCCCGCTGCACCGTGTCACAAAGGGACACGCTGCCACGTGCCCCGGGGCCATCCCCTCCCCAGCCAAGGCGCCCCCGCGTGTCTAACACACCAGTGTCTAACACAGCCCTGGACACACCATGAGCCGCCAAGTGCTCGGCAAGGACTCTCCACGCTGCCCGCACAGCCCAGCTGGCTGCCAGCCCTGGAGCAGAACAGCTTCCAGCAAGCAAGAGGCAAAGGCATCTTGCCAAGAGTTAAAATACAGGCCAGATGCCATCGATGTCTGCATAAAGGCCTTTGAATTCACAGCTCTCTGAGAGGCATTTGGGGCTCTGGGCTGGACACAGATGATCCCCCTGTGTCCTGTGCTCCAAGAGGGGGGACACACCCTGCCACTGGTGCTTGCCTTGGTCTCTGCAGGCCCAGGCAGATGCCAAAGCTGCTCTTCACAGCCTTCTCCCTTGCCACGCCCCTGTGCCAAGTGCAAGGGGCCTCAAGGATGGAAAGGAGCGCAAGGAGCCAAAGGGAGCCAGCTGTACCTACCTCACTGGGGGCTCCTGGGCAAGCACTTGGCTTGAGAAGCAAGCCCCTCTCTTCCAAAGTGCCTCCATTTCCCGGGGAACACCAACATGCACGTAAGAAAGCCTGGCAAGGCTGAATTACTCGTGCACCTTGTAGCACAGGCACTCCAGCTGGAGCTCATCTTCCTTCTGCCGAGTCTGTTTCCTCATGTCCCTTGTGGTGCGCAGCCCTGGGCCCCCTAGAAACAAGAGGTGCCCGCTGCCCCTTCGAGTGCCAGAACTCCTGCCCGCGCTGACGGCAGCAAAAGCAGGCTGTTGCCAGCCAGGGAGCGGAGCCCTGTTCCCTCAGGAGGCTCTCCTCAGCCCCTTGCCCACTGTGCACGCAGCACTTCTGCCTGCCTGCCCAGAACGCTCTTGCCACAGCACAGCACAAGCTGGCCGGCTCTGGGCTCAGCACAGCCCAAGCACAGGTCTCTGCAGGAAGACACAGCGGCTCTTTTGCAGCCTTGCCCCGCAGTGATGGGAAGGGGCCCCTGCCTCTGGTCTCACTTGCTTGGCTTTCTGCCTGCATCTGAGGCAGGGGCTGCCTGATTCCTCGCTTGTGGGGAGAGCAGAGCCGCCGGAAGCGCGCCCAGCGTGCAGGCACTGCCCGACAGCGCTGCGGCCGCTGGGACGCTGGCGCCCCCGAGTCCCAACCACTCCGCTGCCGCTGCTGCTTGATTTGCTTTTAGGCACAGACAAAGCTCACTGCTAGGCCACCATGGTCTCTGCTCCTGCCCTCTTCCTGTCCCTGGGTAGGGCTAGAGCATTGCTGTGCTTTCAGGAGGCTCTTGGCGGAAACTTGCGGCATTGCAAGCTCCTTTGCCCTGGCTGGATGCTTGCACTTGAATCCCTCACAGCTGGCTTCAGAGCACACTCCAGTTGGCTCTTCTAAAAACAGGCTCCTTTTCCCCTTCAGTGTGCTGGGCACGGCCTTGAAGTCCACGCTGCTGTGCAACTGGAGCAGCGGGACAGGGACCTTTGCAGCCTGAGCTGCCCTTGTTCCTCTCTGTCTGTGCACGGAACTCAGCGGGGAGGAGAAGGGCAGCAGGGCCCTGCGTGTCCCCGGGCTCAGGTTTTGCGCCGCTTCAGCTCCACAGAGACGCGGGTCAAGTGAAAAACCCAAAGAGTTTATTAGGGAAAAGCAAAGCCAAGGGGTCAGCTGGGAGGTAAAAAAGGGCATGGGCAGGGCCTGAGGGCGGCAGGGAAGGAGCTGCCAACAGGGAGGGAGCTGGCAAGAGCTGCTGGAGCTTGGCACAGGCTCAGCTGTGAGCAGCCAGAGCTGTGCCTGGAGCTGCAGCTGGTCCCTTCTGCCCTGCAGGTGGTCCCATCTTGGATGGGAACTGGAAATCTCCGAGGGAGGCCGCTCCAGGTGATGCAGGAGACAAAGGAAGTTCTGCAGATCTTCTTTGGAATTTCATGGGAATCCATATGCTGATGCAAGATGGGCTCTCATCTTCCCTGAGGGCTTGACGAGCTGGGAGAGGAACAGAGCCACGGTCAGAGGCCAGATTGAGGGAATCCAAGGAAAGCCTCCTGCCAGGGCCATCTTGCCATGGCCAGGAGGGAGCGGGAGACAAAGGCCAGAGAGCGGGGAGGCAGCTCAGCCAGGCAGCGCTGGCCATCAGGCTCACCTCCAGCAAGAAGGCCAGAGCAGGCAGATGCCAGCAGGGCTGCTTCCCCACCAGCAGGCTGAGCAGGTGCGAGGCCATGTGGGGACACAAGGGGCTCAAGCCAGAGCGCATCTCCCTGGCAGGGGAAAAAGGCACCAAGGCCCTGAGCCGGGCGGGCAAACCTCTCCCAGGAGTGACTCCAGGAGGTCCCATCTTTCCCCAGCACTCTGCAAGGGGACACGGGCCCCTTGGGAGGCGGCTGCTGCTGGGCATCCTCCTCTGCCAGCCCTTTGCAGTCTGCTGGGCCCTCCCTCGGTGACAAGGCCCTCTTGCTTACAAGCCCAGGAACTGCGTGGGGCACTCCGGGCACGGGGCACAAATGCTGGCAGTGGCGGCGGGGAGTAGGGGATCTCACCTGGCCAGCAGGCCCGCTGCATAGTGCTGGGTGTGGGCACAGAGCAGGGTGTCCCAGAGCTGCTTGTGCTCCAGAGCCAGCAGGTTCTTGCCAAAGCCCACTTGGGAGAGCAGAGCCTTCATGGTCTGCACTGCAAACCTGTGTGCCGAGAAAAGGCCGGGTCACTCTGGGAGCACTGGCTCTGGCCACAAGGGAGTGGGAAGGACAGGCTGACTGGCACCTGTTGGGCTGGCTGGGAAGGCCGTGTTCCTCCCAGCACGCTCTCCAGAAGCTCTGGCTTTCCACATCCTCTGCCCTCTGCTCTGTGGTGATGAAAATTCGCAAGAGCAGAGCCACAAGCAGGTGGGGAGAATGAAGGACTATTGCATAGTGCCACTCGGGCATGCATGCAATCCTCCACAGCACCAGAGTTGCCTGCAAGAGACAAAGCAGCCCCAGGCAGCGCTCAGCACCGAGGTGTCCATGAGGCAGGGCCCCAGGGGAGAGGCAGGGGGAGCAGCCAGCCTGCTGCCCCTAGCCCAGCTTTCAGCCCAGGCAGGGAGCTGCAGGGTGGGGAGAGCATGGAGAGCTTCTGAGAAGGCCACCTGGAGGGCCAGACTAGGCCAGCTCCAGAAACTCACAGCCAGGGCAAGGACGGCCTGGTTGTCCCCGCTGCAGAGGAAGCCGCCGTACGCTGGCTGCTCCTCTATGGCAGAGAGCAGCGCTGGAAGCACCTCCTCCACGGCTACTGCTGAGGTGCCCATGGCCCTCCACATCAGCGCGGCCGCTCTGTGGGAGCAGAGCTGTGCGTCAGTACCGTGCCCCGTGCAGCTGCAGGGGGCCGGGAGGGAGCATGGCAGCAGGCTCAGGAAACAGAGGGGCCCCACGGTGCCGGTGCTCTCCGCCTGTCTGGCAGAGCCCGCTGGACAGGCTGTACAGGGCCAGGGGTCCTACGGGCCGGTGAGCACCGAGCTCTGCAGGCAGTTGTGCCCCGTACCCGTCACACGTTGGGGCACAGCGCAGGAGGCTCATCACCACGTGGGCAGGGTGTTCTTCAGTCAGGCTGACAATGGCCATTTGCAGCCCGGCGTCCACAGACTCACAGGACGTGAGTCTCTGCAGCATGGCTCTCACCGCAGCTTGCACCTGCAGGAAGCAGCATGGGGAAGACTTGGAGTGCCGTCCAAGGCAGCAAGTGGCCCAGCTTCCCCCAAGAAGTGCTTGCCTTCCCAGCCCAGTGTGATGGGGCTGAGGGGGCCCAGCGGACATGGCTTGAGGGGCCACGTCATCCTGGGAGGCCTTGGGCCCTGGCCCCAGGCTGCTGCGGAGAATAAAAAGCCTTCTGCAAAAACTCCAGAGTGGGTCCAGGACTCACAGGCAGCGTGGGCATGGCCTCAGTCTCTGCCATGGCCTGAGTGATGGTGTTGCTGGTGGCCATGCCCTCCATCAGGGCCATGTCAGCCTCCCTGCAGCCCTCATCAGTTTCCCAGTCTGAGCTGGCGGCCAGGTCAGAAGACGCTGTGCTGGCAGCAGCCTCTGCCCGCAGCTGGCCGGGCCTGGAGTCGGGCTCGGCCATGCCCTCGGGTGCGGGGCCACCGCTCTTTGTGCGCCGATGGTGCAGCAACCTGCGCAGTGTCTGCAGCAGAAGGAAGGGCGGCAAGAGAGGGACCTTCCATGGTCTGCTCCAAGCGCGGGGCCCTGCCGAGCAGTGCCGGCAGGCCCGGCCCAGGTGGGGATGGCCGCAGGTACCTGCGCTGCTCTGCGGAAGCGGCCACGGCTGGGCTCCTGCTCTTGCGTCCGCTCCTTGGCTGCATCTGCCAAAGAGCGAGCGCAGCCAGAGCTGAGGGGCCGCCTCACAGAGGCGGAACAGAGAACACAGGCCAGCCCTGCACTCCCCAGGCAGGGACAACCCCCCGGGTGCCCAGGGGACGGAGTACGGCCATCAGGAGAACAGCCCCGGCCCCTGTCCCGTCCCATCCATGGGAATGGCCACAGGCATGGGATGGGATGGGATGGGATGGGATGGGATGGGATGGGATGGGATGGGATGGGATGGGATGGGATGGGATGGATGGGGACAGGCTGGCCGCAGGCACCAGCCCTGCGGCCCAGCTCCGCCACTCACCATCCTGCAGCGGCTGTAAGTGCTCCGGCTCTGCAGGCTGCTGCGCTGGGCCAGCTGCAGGGCCTTTGCTTTTCTTGCCCCAAAGCCCCTTGAACAGGCTGAGCAGTCTGCCCGCCATCCCGCTCTCTGACCTCAAGGGCACCTTCCAGACAGATGCCACAGCAAGGGTCCGAGTCAGTGAGTGCTGCAGTGGTGCCTTGCAGGCACCTGCAACAGAGGAGCCTCAGCAAGGCTACAGGACAGCAAGTCCTGCACTCCAGGGCTCCTGCCACAATGACAGGAGACTCCTGGTGAACGATGGAGCTTGCCAAGTCCCACGGCCTGGCCACGAGGGCACCGGCCGCAGGGATGGGAGATGCCTTGCAAAAGCTCCGAGTCAGCGAGTCCCGAGGTCTGGCTGTGAGGCCAGCCGCAGGAGGAACGCCTGGGAAAAGCTCCGGGTCAGGGAGGAACGAGCCAGCTGTGCGGGGGCGCCTCACAGCACCGCTCTGTCCCGTCCTGTCCCGTCGCATGCACCCAGCACTGTGGCGTGGCCGCAGCAACGGCAGAGCCTATGTCAGCGCGTGTCACAAAGGGCTGCTCTGACATGCTGTCCCTTCCGTTCCCACGGTGACCCCGCTGCACCGTGTCACAAAGGGACACGCTGCCACGTGCCCCGGGGCCATCCCCTCCCCAGCCAAGGCGCCCCCGCGTGTCTAACACACCAGTGTCTAACACAGCCCTGGACACACCATGAGCCGCCAAGTGCTCGGCAAGGACTCTCCACGCTGCCCGCACAGCCCAGCTGGCTGCCAGCCCTGGAGCAGAACAGCTTCCAGCAAGCAAGAGGCAAAGGCATCTTGCCAAGAGTTAAAATACAGGCCAGATGCCATCGATGTCTGCATAAAGGCCTTTGAATTCACAGCTCTCTGAGAGGCATTTGGGGCTCTGGGCTGGACACAGATGATCCCCCTGTGTCCTGTGCTCCAAGAGGGGGGACACACCCTGCCACTGGTGCTTGCCTTGGTCTCTGCAGGCCCAGGCAGATGCCAAAGCTGCTCTTCACAGCCTTCTCCCTTGCCACGCCCCTGTGCCAAGTGCAAGGGGCCTCAAGGATGGAAAGGAGCGCAAGGAGCCAAAGGGAGCCAGCTGTACCTACCTCACTGGGGGCTCCTGGGCAAGCACTTGGCTTGAGAAGCAAGCCCCTCTCTTCCAAAGTGCCTCCATTTCCCGGGGAACACCAACATGCACGTAAGAAAGCCTGGCAAGGCTGAATTACTCGTGCACCTTGTAGCACAGGCACTCCAGCTGGAGCTCATCTTCCTTCTGCCGAGTCTGTTTCCTCATGTCCCTTGTGGTGCGCAGCCCTGGGCCCCCTAGAAACAAGAGGTGCCCGCTGCCCCTTCGAGTGCCAGAACTCCTGCCCGCGCTGACGGCAGCAAAAGCAGGCTGTTGCCAGCCAGGGAGCGGAGCCCTGTTCCCTCAGGAGGCTCTCCTCAGCCCCTTGCCCACTGTGCACGCAGCACTTCTGCCTGCCTGCCCAGAACGCTCTTGCCACAGCACAGCACAAGCTGGCCGGCTCTGGGCTCAGCACAGCCCAAGCACAGGTCTCTGCAGGAAGACACAGCGGCTCTTTTGCAGCCTTGCCCCGCAGTGATGGGAAGGGGCCCCTGCCTCTGGTCTCACTTGCTTGGCTTTCTGCCTGCATCTGAGGCAGGGGCTGCCTGATTCCTCGCTTGTGGGGAGAGCAGAGCCGCCGGAAGCGCGCCCAGCGTGCAGGCACTGCCCGACAGCGCTGCGGCCGCTGGGACGCTGGCGCCCCCGAGTCCCAACCACTCCGCTGCCGCTGCTGCTTGATTTGCTTTTAGGCACAGACAAAGCTCACTGCTAGGCCACCATGGTCTCTGCTCCTGCCCTCTTCCTGTCCCTGTGTAGGGCTAGAGCATTGCTGTGCTTTCAGGAGGCTCTTGGCGGAAACTTGCGGCATTGCAAGCTCCTTTGCCCTGGCTGGATGCTTGCACTTGAATCCCTCACAGCTGGCTTCAGAGCACACTCCAGTTGGCTCTTCTAAAAACAGGCTCCTTTTCCCCTTCAGTGTGCTGGGCACGGCCTTGAAGTCCACGCTGCTGTGCAACTGGAGCAGCGGGACAGGGACCTTTGCAGCCTGAGCTGCCCTTGTTCCTCTCTGTCTGTGCACGGAACTCAGCGGGGAGGAGAAGGGCAGCAGGGCCCTGCGTGTCCCCGGGCTCAGGTTTTGCGCCGCTTCAGCTCCACAGAGACGCGGGTCAAGTGAAAAACCCAAAGAGTTTATTAGGGAAAAGCAAAGCCAAGGGGTCAGCTGGGAGGTAAAAAAGGGCATGGGCAGGGCCTGAGGGCGGCAGGGAAGGAGCTGCCAACAGGGAGGGAGCTGGCAAGAGCTGCTGGAGCTTGGCACAGGCTCAGCTGTGAGCAGCCAGAGCTGTGCCTGGAGCTGCAGCTGGTCCCTTCTGCCCTGCAGGTGGTCCCATCTTGGATGGGAACTGGAAATCTCCGAGGGAGGCCGCTCCAGGTGATGCAGGAGACAAAGGAAGTTCTGCAGATCTTCTTTGGAATTTCATGGGAATCCATATGCTGATGCAAGATGGGCTCTCATCTTCCCTGAGGGCTTGACGAGCTGGGAGAGGAACAGAGCCACGGTCAGAGGCCAGATTGAGGGAATCCAAGGAAAGCCTCCTGCCAGGGCCATCTTGCCATGGCCAGGAGGGAGCGGGAGACAAAGGCCAGAGAGCGGGGAGGCAGCTCAGCCAGGCAGCGCTGGCCATCAGGCTCACCTCCAGCAAGAAGGCCAGAGCAGGCAGATGCCAGCAGGGCTGCTTCCCCACCAGCAGGCTGAGCAGGTGCGAGGCCATGTGGGGACACAAGGGGCTCAAGCCAGAGCGCATCTCCCTGGCAGGGGAAAAAGGCACCAAGGCCCTGAGCCGGGCGGGCAAACCTCTCCCAGGAGTGACTCCAGGAGGTCCCATCTTTCCCCAGCACTCTGCAAGGGGACACGGGCCCCTTGGGAGGCGGCTGCTGCTGGGCATCCTCCTCTGCCAGCCCTTTGCAGTCTGCTGGGCCCTCCCTCGGTGACAAGGCCCTCTTGCTTACAAGCCCAGGAACTGCGTGGGGCACTCCGGGCACGGGGCACAAATGCTGGCAGTGGCGGCGGGGAGTAGGGGATCTCACCTGGCCAGCAGGCCCGCTGCATAGTGCTGGGTGTGGGCACAGAGCAGGGTGTCCCAGAGCTGCTTGTGCTCCAGAGCCAGCAGGTTCTTGCCAAAGCCCACTTGGGAGAGCAGAGCCTTCATGGTCTGCACTGCAAACCTGTGTGCCGAGAAAAGGCCGGGTCACTCTGGGAGCACTGGCTCTGGCCACAAGGGAGTGGGAAGGACAGGCTGACTGGCACCTGTTGGGCTGGCTGGGAAGGCCGTGTTCCTCCCAGCACGCTCTCCAGAAGCTCTGGCTTTCCACATCCTCTGCCCTCTGCTCTGTGGTGATGAAAATTCGCAAGAGCAGAGCCACAAGCAGGTGGGGAGAATGAAGGACTATTGCATAGTGCCACTCGGGCATGCATGCAATCCTCCACAGCACCAGAGTTGCCTGCAAGAGACAAAGCAGCCCCAGGCAGCGCTCAGCACCGAGGTGTCCATGAGGCAGGGCCCCAGGGGAGAGGCAGGGGGAGCAGCCAGCCTGCTGCCCCTAGCCCAGCTTTCAGCCCAGGCAGGGAGCTGCAGGGTGGGGAGAGCATGGAGAGCTTCTGAGAAGGCCACCTGGAGGGCCAGACTAGGCCAGCTCCAGAAACTCACAGCCAGGGCAAGGACGGCCTGGTTGTCCCCGCTGCAGAGGAAGCCGCCGTACGCTGGCTGCTCCTCTATGGCAGAGAGCAGCGCTGGAAGCACCTCCTCCACGGCTACTGCTGAGGTGCCCATGGCCCTCCACATCAGCGCGGCCGCTCTGTGGGAGCAGAGCTGTGCGTCAGTACCGTGCCCCGTGCAGCTGCAGGGGGCCGGGAGGGAGCATGGCAGCAGGCTCAGGAAACAGAGGGGCCCCACGGTGCCGGTGCTCTCCGCCTGTCTGGCAGAGCCCGCTGGACAGGCTGTACAGGGCCAGGGGTCCTACGGGCCGGTGAGCACCGAGCTCTGCAGGCAGTTGTGCCCCGTACCCGTCACACGTTGGGGCACAGCGCAGGAGGCTCATCACCACGTGGGCAGGGTGTTCTTCAGTCAGGCTGACAATGGCCATTTGCAGCCCGGCGTCCACAGACTCACAGGACGTGAGTCTCTGCAGCATGGCTCTCACCGCAGCTTGCACCTGCAGGAAGCAGCATGGGGAAGACTTGGAGTGCCGTCCAAGGCAGCAAGTGGCCCAGCTTCCCCCAAGAAGTGCTTGCCTTCCCAGCCCAGTGTGATGGGGCTGAGGGGGCCCAGCGGACATGGCTTGAGGGGCCACGTCATCCTGGGAGGCCTTGGGCCCTGGCCCCAGGCTGCTGCGGAGAATAAAAAGCCTTCTGCAAAAACTCCAGAGTGGGTCCAGGACTCACAGGCAGCGTGGGCATGGCCTCAGTCTCTGCCATGGCCTGAGTGATGGTGTTGCTGGTGGCCATGCCCTCCATCAGGGCCATGTCAGCCTCCCTGCAGCCCTCATCAGTTTCCCAGTCTGAGCTGGCGGCCAGGTCAGAAGACGCTGTGCTGGCAGCAGCCTCTGCCCGCAGCTGGCCGGGCCTGGAGTCGGGCTCGGCCATGCCCTCGGGTGCGGGGCCACCGCTCTTTGTGCGCCGATGGTGCAGCAACCTGCGCAGTGTCTGCAGCAGAAGGAAGGGCGGCAAGAGAGGGACCTTCCATGGTCTGCTCCAAGCGCGGGGCCCTGCCGAGCAGTGCCGGCAGGCCCGGCCCAGGTGGGGATGGCCGCAGGTACCTGCGCTGCTCTGCGGAAGCGGCCACGGCTGGGCTCCTGCTCTTGCGTCCGCTCCTTGGCTGCATCTGCCAAAGAGCGAGCGCAGCCAGAGCTGAGGGGCCGCCTCACAGAGGCGGAACAGAGAACACAGGCCAGCCCTGCACTCCCCAGGCAGGGACAACCCCCCGGGTGCCCAGGGGACGGAGTACGGCCATCAGGAGAACAGCCCCGGCCCCTGTCCCGTCCCATCCATGGGAATGGCCACAGGCATGGGATGGGATGGGATGGGATGGGATGGGATGGGATGGGATGGGATGGGATGGGATGGGATGGGATGGGGACAGGCTGGCCGCAGGCACCAGCCCTGCGGCCCAGCTCCGCCACTCACCATCCTGCAGCGGCTGTAAGTGCTCCGGCTCTGCAGGCTGCTGCGCTGGGCCAGCTGCAGGGCCTTTGCTTTTCTTGCCCCAAAGCCCCTTGAACAGGCTGAGCAGTCTGCCCGCCATCCCGCTCTCTGACCTCAAGGGCACCTTCCAGACAGATGCCACAGCAAGGGTCCGAGTCAGTGAGTGCTGCAGTGGTGCCTTGCAGGCACCTGCAACAGAGGAGCCTCAGCAAGGCTACAGGACAGCAAGTCCTGCACTCCAGGGCTCCTGCCACAATGACAGGAGACTCCTGGTGAACGATGGAGCTTGCCAAGTCCCACGGCCTGGCCACGAGGGCACCGGCCGCAGGGATGGGAGATGCCTTGCAAAAGCTCCGAGTCAGCGAGTCCCGAGGTCTGGCTGTGAGGCCAGCCGCAGGAGGAAGGCCTGGGAAAAGCTCCGGGTCAGGGAGGAACGAGCCAGCTGTGCGGGGGCGCCTCACAGCACCGCTCTGTCCCGTCCTGTCCCGTCGCATGCACCCAGCACTGTGGCGTGGCCGCAGCAACGGCAGAGCCTATGTCAGCGCGTGTCACAAAGGGCTGCTCTGACATGCTGTCCCTTCCGTTCCCACGGTGACCCCGCTGCACCGTGTCACAAAGGGACACGCTGCCACGTGCCCCGGGGCCATCCCCTCCCCAGCCAAGGCGCCCCCGCGTGTCTAACACACCAGTGTCTAACACAGCCCTGGACACACCATGAGCCGCCAAGTGCTCGGCAAGGACTCTCCACGCTGCCCGCACAGCCCAGCTGGCTGCCAGCCCTGGAGCAGAACAGCTTCCAGCAAGCAAGAGGCAAAGGCATCTTGCCAAGAGTTAAAATACAGGCCAGATGCCATCGATGTCTGCATAAAGGCCTTTGAATTCACAGCTCTCTGAGAGGCATTTGGGGCTCTGGGCTGGACACAGATGATCCCCCTGTGTCCTGTGCTCCAAGAGGGGGGACACACCCTGCCACTGGTGCTTGCCTTGGTCTCTGCAGGCCCAGGCAGATGCCAAAGCTGCTCTTCACAGCCTTCTCCCTTGCCACGCCCCTGTGCCAAGTGCAAGGGGCCTCAAGGATGGAAAGGAGCGCAAGGAGCCAAAGGGAGCCAGCTGTACCTACCTCACTGGGGGCTCCTGGGCAAGCACTTGGCTTGAGAAGCAAGCCCCTCTCTTCCAAAGTGCCTCCATTTCCCGGGGAACACCAACATGCACGTAAGAAAGCCTGGCAAGGCTGAATTACTCGTGCACCTTGTAGCACAGGCACTCCAGCTGGAGCTCATCTTCCTTCTGCCGAGTCTGTTTCCTCATGTCCCTTGTGGTGCGCAGCCCTGGGCCCCCTAGAAACAAGAGGTGCCCGCTGCCCCTTCGAGTGCCAGAACTCCTGCCCGCGCTGACGGCAGCAAAAGCAGGCTGTTGCCAGCCAGGGAGCGGAGCCCTGTTCCCTCAGGAGGCTCTCCTCAGCCCCTTGCCCACTGTGCACGCAGCACTTCTGCCTGCCTGCCCAGAACGCTCTTGCCACAGCACAGCACAAGCTGGCCGGCTCTGGGCTCAGCACAGCCCAAGCACAGGTCTCTGCAGGAAGACACAGCGGCTCTTTTGCAGCCTTGCCCCGCAGTGATGGGAAGGGGCCCCTGCCTCTGGTCTCACTTGCTTGGCTTTCTGCCTGCATCTGAGGCAGGGGCTGCCTGATTCCTCGCTTGTGGGGAGAGCAGAGCCGCCGGAAGCGCGCCCAGCGTGCAGGCACTGCCCGACAGCGCTGCGGCCGCTGGGACGCTGGCGCCCCCGAGTCCCAACCACTCCGCTGCCGCTGCTGCTTGATTTGCTTTTAGGCACAGACAAAGCTCACTGCTAGGCCACCATGGTCTCTGCTCCTGCCCTCTTCCTGTCCCTGGGTAGGGCTAGAGCATTGCTGTGCTTTCAGGAGGCTCTTGGCGGAAACTTGCGGCATTGCAAGCTCCTTTGCCCTGGCTGGATGCTTGCACTTGAATCCCTCACAGCTGGCTTCAGAGCACACTCCAGTTGGCTCTTCTAAAAACAGGCTCCTTTTCCCCTTCAGTGTGCTGGGCACGGCCTTGAAGTCCACGCTGCTGTGCAACTGGAGCAGCGGGACAGGGACCTTTGCAGCCTGAGCTGCCCTTGTTCCTCTCTGTCTGTGCACGGAACTCAGCGGGGAGGAGAAGGGCAGCAGGGCCCTGCGTGTCCCCGGGCTCAGGTTTTGCGCCGCTTCAGCTCCACAGAGACGCGGGTCAAGTGAAAAACCCAAAGAGTTTATTAGGGAAAAGCAAAGCCAAGGGGTCAGCTGGGAGGTAAAAAAGGGCATGGGCAGGGCCTGAGGGCGGCAGGGAAGGAGCTGCCAACAGGGAGGGAGCTGGCAAGAGCTGCTGGAGCTTGGCACAGGCTCAGCTGTGAGCAGCCAGAGCTGTGCCTGGAGCTGCAGCTGGTCCCTTCTGCCCTGCAGGTGGTCCCATCTTGGATGGGAACTGGAAATCTCCGAGGGAGGCCGCTCCAGGTGATGCAGGAGACAAAGGAAGTTCTGCAGATCTTCTTTGGAATTTCATGGGAATCCATATGCTGATGCAAGATGGGCTCTCATCTTCCCTGAGGGCTTGACGAGCTGGGAGAGGAACAGAGCCACGGTCAGAGGCCAGATTGAGGGAATCCAAGGAAAGCCTCCTGCCAGGGCCATCTTGCCATGGCCAGGAGGGAGCGGGAGACAAAGGCCAGAGAGCGGGGAGGCAGCTCAGCCAGGCAGCGCTGGCCATCAGGCTCACCTCCAGCAAGAAGGCCAGAGCAGGCAGATGCCAGCAGGGCTGCTTCCCCACCAGCAGGCTGAGCAGGTGCGAGGCCATGTGGGGACACAAGGGGCTCAAGCCAGAGCGCATCTCCCTGGCAGGGGAAAAAGGCACCAAGGCCCTGAGCCGGGCGGGCAAACCTCTCCCAGGAGTGACTCCAGGAGGTCCCATCTTTCCCCAGCACTCTGCAAGGGGACACGGGCCCCTTGGGAGGCGGCTGCTGCTGGGCATCCTCCTCTGCCAGCCCTTTGCAGTCTGCTGGGCCCTCCCTCGGTGACAAGGCCCTCTTGCTTACAAGCCCAGGAACTGCGTGGGGCACTCCGGGCACGGGGCACAAATGCTGGCAGTGGCGGCGGGGAGTAGGGGATCTCACCTGGCCAGCAGGCCCGCTGCATAGTGCTGGGTGTGGGCACAGAGCAGGGTGTCCCAGAGCTGCTTGTGCTCCAGAGCCAGCAGGTTCTTGCCAAAGCCCACTTGGGAGAGCAGAGCCTTCATGGTCTGCACTGCAAACCTGTGTGCCGAGAAAAGGCCGGGTCACTCTGGGAGCACTGGCTCTGGCCACAAGGGAGTGGGAAGGACAGGCTGACTGGCACCTGTTGGGCTGGCTGGGAAGGCCGTGTTCCTCCCAGCACGCTCTCCAGAAGCTCTGGCTTTCCACATCCTCTGCCCTCTGCTCTGTGGTGATGAAAATTCGCAAGAGCAGAGCCACAAGCAGGTGGGGAGAATGAAGGACTATTGCATAGTGCCACTCGGGCATGCATGCAATCCTCCACAGCACCAGAGTTGCCTGCAAGAGACAAAGCAGCCCCAGGCAGCGCTCAGCACCGAGGTGTCCATGAGGCAGGGCCCCAGGGGAGAGGCAGGGGGAGCAGCCAGCCTGCTGCCCCTAGCCCAGCTTTCAGCCCAGGCAGGGAGCTGCAGGGTGGGGAGAGCATGGAGAGCTTCTGAGAAGGCCACCTGGAGGGCCAGACTAGGCCAGCTCCAGAAACTCACAGCCAGGGCAAGGACGGCCTCGGTTGTCCCCGCTGCAGAGGAAGCCGCCGTACGCTGGCTGCTCCTCTATGGCAGAGAGCAGCGCTGGAAGCACCTCCTCCACGGCTACTGCTGAGGTGCCCATGGCCCTCCACATCAGCGCGGCCGCTCTGTGGGAGCAGAGCTGTGCGTCAGTACCGTGCCCCGTGCAGCTGCAGGGGGCCGGGAGGGAGCATGGCAGCAGGCTCAGGAAACAGAGGGGCCCCACGGTGCCGGTGCTCTCCGCCTGTCTGGCAGAGCCCGCTGGACAGGCTGTACAGGGCCAGGGGTCCTACGGGCCGGTGAGCACCGAGCTCTGCAGGCAGTTGTGCCCCGTACCCGTCACACGTTGGGGCACAGCGCAGGAGGCTCATCACCACGTGGGCAGGGTGTTCTTCAGTCAGGCTGACAATGGCCATTTGCAGCCCGGCGTCCACAGACTCACAGGACGTGAGTCTCTGCAGCATGGCTCTCACCGCAGCTTGCACCTGCAGGAAGCAGCATGGGGAAGACTTGGAGTGCCGTCCAAGGCAGCAAGTGGCCCAGCTTCCCCCAAGAAGTGCTTGCCTTCCCAGCCCAGTGTGATGGGGCTGAGGGGGCCCAGCGGACATGGCTTGAGGGGCCACGTCATCCTGGGAGGCCTTGGGCCCTGGCCCCAGGCTGCTGCGGAGAATAAAAAGCCTTCTGCAAAAACTCCAGAGTGGGTCCAGGACTCACAGGCAGCGTGGGCATGGCCTCAGTCTCTGCCATGGCCTGAGTGATGGTGTTGCTGGTGGCCATGCCCTCCATCAGGGCCATGTCAGCCTCCCTGCAGCCCTCATCAGTTTCCCAGTCTGAGCTGGCGGCCAGGTCAGAAGACGCTGTGCTGGCAGCAGCCTCTGCCCGCAGCTGGCCGGGCCTGGAGTCGGGCTCGGCCATGCCCTCGGGTGCGGGGCCACCGCTCTTTGTGCGCCGATGGTGCAGCAACCTGCGCAGTGTCTGCAGCAGAAGGAAGGGCGGCAAGAGAGGGACCTTCCATGGTCTGCTCCAAGCGCGGGGCCCTGCCGAGCAGTGCCGGCAGGCCCGGCCCAGGTGGGGATGGCCGCAGGTACCTGCGCTGCTCTGCGGAAGCGGCCACGGCTGGGCTCCTGCTCTTGCGTCCGCTCCTTGGCTGCATCTGCCAAAGAGCGAGCGCAGCCAGAGCTGAGGGGCCGCCTCACAGAGGCGGAACAGAGAACACAGGCCAGCCCTGCACTCCCCAGGCAGGGACAACCCCCCGGGTGCCCAGGGGACGGAGTACGGCCATCAGGAGAACAGCCCCGGCCCCTGTCCCGTCCCATCCATGGGAATGGCCACAGGCATGGGATGGGATGGGATGGGATGGGATGGGATGGGATGGGATGGGATGGGATGGGATGGGATGGGATGGGGACAGGCTGGCCGCAGGCACCAGCCCTGCGGCCCAGCTCCGCCACTCACCATCCTGCAGCGGCTGTAAGTGCTCCGGCTCTGCAGGCTGCTGCGCTGGGCCAGCTGCAGGGCCTTTGCTTTTCTTGCCCCAAAGCCCCTTGAACAGGCTGAGCAGTCTGCCCGCCATCCCGCTCTCTGACCTCAAGGGCACCTTCCAGACAGATGCCACAGCAAGGGTCCGAGTCAGTGAGTGCTGCAGTGGTGCCTTGCAGGCACCTGCAACAGAGGAGCCTCAGCAAGGCTACAGGACAGCAAGTCCTGCACTCCAGGGCTCCTGCCACAATGACAGGAGACTCCTGGTGAACGATGGAGCTTGCCAAGTCCCACGGCCTGGCCACGAGGGCACCGGCCGCAGGGATGGGAGATGCCTTGCAAAAGCTCCGAGTCAGCGAGTCCCGAGGTCTGGCTGTGAGGCCAGCCGCAGGAGGAAGGCCTGGGAAAAGCTCCGGGTCAGGGAGGAACGAGCCAGCTGTGCGGGGGCGCCTCACAGCACCGCTCTGTCCCGTCCTGTCCCGTCGCATGCACCCAGCACTGTGGCGTGGCCGCAGCAACGGCAGAGCCTATGTCAGCGCGTGTCACAAAGGGCTGCTCTGACATGCTGTCCCTTCCGTTCCCACGGTGACCCCGCTGCACCGTGTCACAAAGGGACACGCTGCCACGTGCCCCGGGGCCATCCCCTCCCCAGCCAAGGCGCCCCCGCGTGTCTAACACACCAGTGTCTAACACAGCCCTGGACACACCATGAGCCGCCAAGTGCTCGGCAAGGACTCTCCACGCTGCCCGCACAGCCCAGCTGGCTGCCAGCCCTGGAGCAGAACAGCTTCCAGCAAGCAAGAGGCAAAGGCATCTTGCCAAGAGTTAAAATACAGGCCAGATGCCATCGATGTCTGCATAAAGGCCTTTGAATTCACAGCTCTCTGAGAGGCATTTGGGGCTCTGGGCTGGACACAGATGATCCCCCTGTGTCCTGTGCTCCAAGAGGGGGGACACACCCTGCCACTGGTGCTTGCCTTGGTCTCTGCAGGCCCAGGCAGATGCCAAAGCTGCTCTTCACAGCCTTCTCCCTTGCCACGCCCCTGTGCCAAGTGCAAGGGGCCTCAAGGATGGAAAGGAGCGCAAGGAGCCAAAGGGAGCCAGCTGTACCTACCTCACTGGGGGCTCCTGGGCAAGCACTTGGCTTGAGAAGCAAGCCCCTCTCTTCCAAAGTGCCTCCATTTCCCGGGGAACACCAACATGCACGTAAGAAAGCCTGGCAAGGCTGAATTACTCGTGCACCTTGTAGCACAGGCACTCCAGCTGGAGCTCATCTTCCTTCTGCCGAGTCTGTTTCCTCATGTCCCTTGTGGTGCGCAGCCCTGGGCCCCCTAGAAACAAGAGGTGCCCGCTGCCCCTTCGAGTGCCAGAACTCCTGCCCGCGCTGACGGCAGCAAAAGCAGGCTGTTGCCAGCCAGGGAGCGGAGCCCTGTTCCCTCAGGAGGCTCTCCTCAGCCCCTTGCCCACTGTGCACGCAGCACTTCTGCCTGCCTGCCCAGAACGCTCTTGCCACAGCACAGCACAAGCTGGCCGGCTCTGGGCTCAGCACAGCCCAAGCACAGGTCTCTGCAGGAAGACACAGCGGCTCTTTTGCAGCCTTGCCCCGCAGTGATGGGAAGGGGCCCCTGCCTCTGGTCTCACTTGCTTGGCTTTCTGCCTGCATCTGAGGCAGGGGCTGCCTGATTCCTCGCTTGTGGGGAGAGCAGAGCCGCCGGAAGCGCGCCCAGCGTGCAGGCACTGCCCGACAGCGCTGCGGCCGCTGGGACGCTGGCGCCCCCGAGTCCCAACCACTCCGCTGCCGCTGCTGCTTGATTTGCTTTTAGGCACAGACAAAGCTCACTGCTAGGCCACCATGGTCTCTGCTCCTGCCCTCTTCCTGTCCCTGTGTAGGGCTAGAGCATTGCTGTGCTTTCAGGAGGCTCTTGGCGGAAACTTGCGGCATTGCAAGCTCCTTTGCCCTGGCTGGATGCTTGCACTTGAATCCCTCACAGCTGGCTTCAGAGCACACTCCAGTTGGCTCTTCTAAAAACAGGCTCCTTTTCCCCTTCAGTGTGCTGGGCACGGCCTTGAAGTCCACGCTGCTGTGCAACTGGAGCAGCGGGACAGGGACCTTTGCAGCCTGAGCTGCCCTTGTTCCTCTCTGTCTGTGCACGGAACTCAGCGGGGAGGAGAAGGGCAGCAGGGCCCTGCGTGTCCCCGGGCTCAGGTTTTGCGCCGCTTCAGCTCCACAGAGACGCGGGTCAAGTGAAAAACCCAAAGAGTTTATTAGGGAAAAGCAAAGCCAAGGGGTCAGCTGGGAGGTAAAAAAGGGCATGGGCAGGGCCTGAGGGCGGCAGGGAAGGAGCTGCCAACAGGGAGGGAGCTGGCAAGAGCTGCTGGAGCTTGGCACAGGCTCAGCTGTGAGCAGCCAGAGCTGTGCCTGGAGCTGCAGCTGGTCCCTTCTGCCCTGCAGGTGGTCCCATCTTGGATGGGAACTGGAAATCTCCGAGGGAGGCCGCTCCAGGTGATGCAGGAGACAAAGGAAGTTCTGCAGATCTTCTTTGGAATTTCATGGGAATCCATATGCTGATGCAAGATGGGCTCTCATCTTCCCTGAGGGCTTGACGAGCTGGGAGAGGAACAGAGCCACGGTCAGAGGCCAGATTGAGGGAATCCAAGGAAAGCCTCCTGCCAGGGCCATCTTGCCATGGCCAGGAGGGAGCGGGAGACAAAGGCCAGAGAGCGGGGAGGCAGCTCAGCCAGGCAGCGCTGGCCATCAGGCTCACCTCCAGCAAGAAGGCCAGAGCAGGCAGATGCCAGCAGGGCTGCTTCCCCACCAGCAGGCTGAGCAGGTGCGAGGCCATGTGGGGACACAAGGGGCTCAAGCCAGAGCGCATCTCCCTGGCAGGGGAAAAAGGCACCAAGGCCCTGAGCCGGGCGGGCAAACCTCTCCCAGGAGTGACTCCAGGAGGTCCCATCTTTCCCCAGCACTCTGCAAGGGGACACGGGCCCCTTGGGAGGCGGCTGCTGCTGGGCATCCTCCTCTGCAGCCCTTTGCAGTCTGCTGGGCCCTCCCTCGGTGACAAGGCCCTCTTGCTTACAAGCCCAGGAACTGCGTGGGGCACTCCGGGCACGGGGCACAAATGCTGGCAGTGGCGGCGGGGAGTAGGGGATCTCACCTGGCCAGCAGGCCCGCTGCATAGTGCTGGGTGTGGGCACAGAGCAGGGTGTCCCAGAGCTGCTTGTGCTCCAGAGCCAGCAGGTTCTTGCCAAAGCCCACTTGGGAGAGCAGAGCCTTCATGGTCTGCACTGCAAACCTGTGTGCCGAGAAAAGGCCGGGTCACTCTGGGAGCACTGGCTCTGGCCACAAGGGAGTGGGAAGGACAGGCTGACTGGCACCTGTTGGGCTGGCTGGGAAGGCCGTGTTCCTCCCAGCACGCTCTCCAGAAGCTCTGGGCTTTCCACATCCTCTGCCCTCTGCTCTGTGGTGATGAAAATTCGCAAGAGCAGAGCCACAAGCAGGTGGGGAGAATGAAGGACTATTGCATAGTGCCACTCGGGCATGCATGCAATCCTCCACAGCACCAGAGTTGCCTGCAAGAGACAAAGCAGCCCCAGGCAGCGCTCAGCACCGAGGTGTCCATGAGGCAGGGCCCCAGGGGAGAGGCAGGGGGAGCAGCCAGCCTGCTGCCCCTAGCCCAGCTTTCAGCCCAGGCAGGGAGCTGCAGGGTGGGGAGAGCATGGAGAGCTTCTGAGAAGGCCACCTGGAGGGCCAGACTAGGCCAGCTCCAGAAACTCACAGCCAGGGCAAGGACGGCCTGGTTGTCCCCGCTGCAGAGGAAGCCGCCGTACGCTGGCTGCTCCTCTATGGCAGAGAGCAGCGCTGGAAGCACCTCCTCCACGGCTACTGCTGAGGTGCCCATGGCCCTCCACATCAGCGCGGCCGCTCTGTGGGAGCAGAGCTGTGCGTCAGTACCGTGCCCCGTGCAGCTGCAGGGGGCGGGAGGGAGCATGGCAGCAGGCTCAGGAAACAGAGGGGCCCCACGGTGCCGGTGCTCTCCGCCTGTCTGGCAGAGCCCGCTGGACAGGCTGTACAGGGCCAGGGGTCCTACGGGCCGGTGAGCACCGAGCTCTGCAGGCAGTTGTGCCCCGTACCCGTCACACGTTGGGGCACAGCGCAGGAGGCTCATCACCACGTGGGCAGGGTGTTCTTCAGTCAGGCTGACAATGGCCATTTGCAGCCCGGCGTCCACAGACTCACAGGACGTGAGTCTCTGCAGCATGGCTCTCACCGCAGCTTGCACCTGCAGGAAGCAGCATGGGGAAGACTTGGAGTGCCGTCCAAGGCAGCAAGTGGCCCAGCTTCCCCCAAGAAGTGCTTGCCTTCCCAGCCCAGTGTGATGGGGCTGAGGGGGCCCAGCGGACATGGCTTGAGGGGCCACGTCATCCTGGGAGGCCTTGGGCCCTGGCCCCAGGCTGCTGCGGAGAATAAAAAGCCTTCTGCAAAAACTCCAGAGTGGGTCCAGGACTCACAGGCAGCGTGGGCATGGCCTCAGTCTCTGCCATGGCCTGAGTGATGGTGTTGCTGGTGGCCATGCCCTCCATCAGGGCCATGTCAGCCTCCCTGCAGCCCTCATCAGTTTCCCAGTCTGAGCTGGCGGCCAGGTCAGAAGACGCTGTGCTGGCAGCAGCCTCTGCCCGCAGCTGGCCGGGCCTGGAGTCGGGCTCGGCCATGCCCTCGGGTGCGGGGCCACCGCTCTTTGTGCGCCGATGGTGCAGCAACCTGCGCAGTGTCTGCAGCAGAAGGAAGGGCGGCAAGAGAGGGACCTTCCATGGTCTGCTCCAAGCGCGGGGCCCTGCGAGCAGTGCCGGCAGGCCCGGCCCAGGTGGGGATGGCCGCAGGTACCTGCGCTGCTCTGCGGAAGCGGCCACGGCTGGGCTCCTGCTCTTGCGTCCGCTCCTTGGCTGCATCTGCCAAAGAGCGAGCGCAGCCAGAGCTGAGGGGCCGCCTCACAGAGGCGGAACAGAGAACACAGGCCAGCCCTGCGCTCCCCAGGCAGGGACAACCCCCCGGGTGCCCAGGGGACGGAGTACGGCCATCAGGAGAACAGCCCCGGCCCCTGTCCGTCCCATCCATGGGAATGGCCACAGGCATGGGATGGGATGGGATGGGATGGGATGGGATGGGATGGGATGGGATGGATGGGATGGGATGGGATGGATGGGATGGGGACAGGCTGGCCGCAGGCACCAGCCCTGCGGCCCAGCTCCGCCACTCACCATCCTGCAGCGGCTGTAAGTGCTCCGGCTCTGCAGGCTGCTGCGCTGGGCCAGCTGCAGGGCCTTTGCTTTTCTTGCCCCAAAGCCCCTTGAACAGGCTGAGCAGTCTGCCCGCCATCCCGCTCTCTGACCTCAAGGGCACCTTCCAGACAGATGCCACAGCAAGGGTCGAGTCAGTGAGTGCTGCAGTGGTGCCTTGCAGGCACCTGCAACAGAGGAGCCTCAGCAAGGCTACAGGACAGCAAGTCCTGCACTCCAGGGCTCCTGCCACAATGACAGGAGACTCCTGGTGAACGATGGAGCTTGCCAAGTCCCACGGCCTGGCCACGAGGGCACCGGCCGCAGGGATGGGAGATGCCTTGCAAAAGCTCCGAGTCAGCGAGTCCCGAGGTCTGGCTGTGAGGCCAGCCGCAGGAGGAAGGCCTGGGAAAAGCTCCGGGTCAGGGAGGAACGAGCCAGCTGTGCGGGGGCGCCTCACAGCACCGCTCTGTCCCGTCCTGTCCCGTCGCATGCACCCAGCACTGTGGCGTGGCCGCAGCAACGGCAGAGCCTATGTCAGCGCGTGTCACAAAGGGCTGCTCTGACATGCTGTCCCTTCCGTTCCCACGGTGACCCCGCTGCACCGTGTCACAAAGGGACACGCTGCCACGTGCCCCGGGGCCATCCCCTCCCCAGCCAAGGCGCCCCCGCGTGTCTAACACACCAGTGTCTAACACAGCCCTGGACACACCATGAGCCGCCAAGTGCTCGGCAAGGACTCTCCACGCTGCCCGCACAGCCCAGCTGGCTGCCAGCCCTGGAGCAGAACAGCTTCCAGCAAGCAAGAGGCAAAGGCATCTTGCCAAGAGTTAAAATACAGGCCAGATGCCATCGATGTCTGCATAAAGGCCTTTGAATTCACAGCTCTCTGAGAGGCATTTGGGGCTCTGGGCTGGACACAGATGATCCCCCTGTGTCCTGTGCTCCAAGAGGGGGGACACACCCTGCCACTGGTGCTTGCCTTGGTCTCTGCAGGCCCAGGCAGATGCCAAAGCTGCTCTTCACAGCCTTCTCCCTTGCCACGCCCCTGTGCCAAGTGCAAGGGGCCTCAAGGATGGAAAGGAGCGCAAGGAGCCAAAGGGAGCCAGCTGTACCTACCTCACTGGGGGCTCCTGGGCAAGCACTTGGCTTGAGAAGCAAGCCCCTCTCTTCCAAAGTGCCTCCATTTCCCGGGGAACACCAACATGCACGTAAGAAAGCCTGGCAAGGCTGAATTACTCGTGCACCTTGTAGCACAGGCACTCCAGCTGGAGCTCATCTTCCTTCTGCCGAGTCTGTTTCCTCATGTCCCTTGTGGTGCGCAGCCCTGGGCCCCCTAGAAACAAGAGGTGCCCGCTGCCCCTTCGAGTGCCAGAACTCCTGCCCGCGCTGACGGCAGCAAAAGCAGGCTGTTGCCAGCCAGGGAGCGGAGCCCTGTTCCCTCAGGAGGCTCTCCTCAGCCCCTTGCCCACTGTGCACGCAGCACTTCTGCCTGCCTGCCCAGAACGCTCTTGCCACAGCACAGCACAAGCTGGCCGGCTCTGGGCTCAGCACAGCCCAAGCACAGGTCTCTGCAGGAAGACACAGCGGCTCTTTTGCAGCCTTGCCCCGCAGTGATGGGAAGGGGCCCCTGCCTCTGGTCTCACTTGCTTGGCTTTCTGCCTGCATCTGAGGCAGGGGCTGCCTGATTCCTCGCTTGTGGGGAGAGCAGAGCCGCCGGAAGCGCGCCCAGCGTGCAGGCACTGCCCGACAGCGCTGCGGCCGCTGGGACGCTGGCGCCCCCGAGTCCCAACCACTCCGCTGCCGCTGCTGCTTGATTTGCTTTTAGGCACAGACAAAGCTCACTGCTAGGCCACCATGGTCTCTGCTCCTGCCCTCTTCCTGTCCCTGGGTAGGGCTAGAGCATTGCTGTGCTTTCAGGAGGCTCTTGGCGGAAACTTGCGGCATTGCAAGCTCCTTTGCCCTGGCTGGATGCTTGCACTTGAATCCCTCACAGCTGGCTTCAGAGCACACTCCAGTTGGCTCTTCTAAAAACAGGCTCCTTTTCCCCTTCAGTGTGCTGGGCACGGCCTTGAAGTCCACGCTGCTGTGCAACTGGAGCAGCGGGACAGGGACCTTTGCAGCCTGAGCTGCCCTTGTTCCTCTCTGTCTGTGCACGGAACTCAGCGGGGAGGAGAAGGGCAGCAGGGCCCTGCGTGTCCCCGGGCTCAGGTTTTGCGCCGCTTCAGCTCCACAGAGACGCGGGTCAAGTGAAAAACCCAAAGAGTTTATTAGGGAAAAGCAAAGCCAAGGGGTCAGCTGGGAGGTAAAAAAGGGCATGGGCAGGGCCTGAGGGCGGCAGGGAAGGAGCTGCCAACAGGGAGGGAGCTGGCAAGAGCTGCTGGAGCTTGGCACAGGCTCAGCTGTGAGCAGCCAGAGCTGTGCCTGGAGCTGCAGCTGGTCCCTTCTGCCCTGCAGGTGGTCCCATCTTGGATGGGAACTGGAAATCTCCGAGGGAGGCCGCTCCAGGTGATGCAGGAGACAAAGGAAGTTCTGCAGATCTTCTTTGGAATTTCATGGGAATCCATATGCTGATGCAAGATGGGCTCTCATCTTCCCTGAGGGCTTGACGAGCTGGGAGAGGAACAGAGCCACGGTCAGAGGCCAGATTGAGGGAATCCAAGGAAAGCCTCCTGCCAGGGCCATCTTGCCATGGCCAGGAGGGAGCGGGAGACAAAGGCCAGAGAGCGGGGAGGCAGCTCAGCCAGGCAGCGCTGGCCATCAGGCTCACCTCCAGCAAGAAGGCCAGAGCAGGCAGATGCCAGCAGGGCTGCTTCCCCACCAGCAGGCTGAGCAGGTGCGAGGCCATGTGGGGACACAAGGGGCTCAAGCCAGAGCGCATCTCCCTGGCAGGGGAAAAAGGCACCAAGGCCCTGAGCCGGGCGGGCAAACCTCTCCCAGGAGTGACTCCAGGAGGTCCCATCTTTCCCCAGCACTCTGCAAGGGGACACGGGCCCCTTGGGAGGCGGCTGCTGCTGGGCATCCTCCTCTGCCAGCCCTTTGCAGTCTGCTGGGCCCTCCCTCGGTGACAAGGCCCTCTTGCTTACAAGCCCAGGAACTGCGTGGGGCACTCCGGGCACGGGGCACAAATGCTGGCAGTGGCGGCGGGGAGTAGGGGATCTCACCTGGCCAGCAGGCCCGCTGCATAGTGCTGGGTGTGGGCACAGAGCAGGGTGTCCCAGAGCTGCTTGTGCTCCAGAGCCAGCAGGTTCTTGCCAAAGCCCACTTGGGAGAGCAGAGCCTTCATGGTCTGCACTGCAAACCTGTGTGCCGAGAAAAGGCCGGGTCACTCTGGGAGCACTGGCTCTGGCCACAAGGGAGTGGGAAGGACAGGCTGACTGGCACCTGTTGGGCTGGCTGGGAAGGCCGTGTTCCTCCCAGCACGCTCTCCAGAAGCTCTGGCTTTCCACATCCTCTGCCCTCTGCTCTGTGGTGATGAAAATTCGCAAGAGCAGAGCCACAAGCAGGTGGGGAGAATGAAGGACTATTGCATAGTGCCACTCGGGCATGCATGCAATCCTCCACAGCACCAGAGTTGCCTGCAAGAGACAAAGCAGCCCCAGGCAGCGCTCAGCACCGAGGTGTCCATGAGGCAGGGCCCCAGGGGAGAGGCAGGGGGAGCAGCCAGCCTGCTGCCCCTAGCCCAGCTTTCAGCCCAGGCAGGGAGCTGCAGGGTGGGGAGAGCATGGAGAGCTTCTGAGAAGGCCACCTGGAGGGCCAGACTAGGCCAGCTCCAGAAACTCACAGCCAGGGCAAGGACGGCCTGGTTGTCCCCGCTGCAGAGGAAGCCGCCGTACGCTGGCTGCTCCTCTATGGCAGAGAGCAGCGCTGGAAGCACCTCCTCCACGGCTACTGCTGAGGTGCCCATGGCCCTCCACATCAGCGCGGCCGCTCTGTGGGAGCAGAGCTGTGCGTCAGTACCGTGCCCCGTGCAGCTGCAGGGGGCCGGGAGGGAGCATGGCAGCAGGCTCAGGAAACAGAGGGGCCCCACGGTGCCGGTGCTCTCCGCCTGTCTGGCAGAGCCCGCTGGACAGGCTGTACAGGGCCAGGGGTCCTACGGGCCGGTGAGCACCGAGCTCTGCAGGCAGTTGTGCCCCGTACCCGTCACACGTTGGGGCACAGCGCAGGAGGCTCATCACCACGTGGGCAGGGTGTTCTTCAGTCAGGCTGACAATGGCCATTTGCAGCCCGGCGTCCACAGACTCACAGGACGTGAGTCTCTGCAGCATGGCTCTCACCGCAGCTTGCACCTGCAGGAAGCAGCATGGGGAAGACTTGGAGTGCCGTCCAAGGCAGCAAGTGGCCCAGCTTCCCCCAAGAAGTGCTTGCCTTCCCAGCCCAGTGTGATGGGGCTGAGGGGGCCCAGCGGACATGGCTTGAGGGGCCACGTCATCCTGGGAGGCCTTGGGCCCTGGCCCCAGGCTGCTGCGGAGAATAAAAAGCCTTCTGCAAAAACTCCAGAGTGGGTCCAGGACTCACAGGCAGCGTGGGCATGGCCTCAGTCTCTGCCATGGCCTGAGTGATGGTGTTGCTGGTGGCCATGCCCTCCATCAGGGCCATGTCAGCCTCCCTGCAGCCCTCATCAGTTTCCCAGTCTGAGCTGGCGGCCAGGTCAGAAGACGCTGTGCTGGCAGCAGCCTCTGCCCGCAGCTGGCCGGGCCTGGAGTCGGGCTCGGCCATGCCCTCGGGTGCGGGGCCACCGCTCTTTGTGCGCCGATGGTGCAGCAACCTGCGCAGTGTCTGCAGCAGAAGGAAGGGCGGCAAGAGAGGGACCTTCCATGGTCTGCTCCAAGCGCGGGGCCCTGCCGAGCAGTGCCGGCAGGCCCGGCCCAGGTGGGGATGGCCGCAGGTACCTGCGCTGCTCTGCGGAAGCGGCCACGGCTGGGCTCCTGCTCTTGCGTCCGCTCCTTGGCTGCATCTGCCAAAGAGCGAGCGCAGCCAGAGCTGAGGGGCCGCCTCACAGAGGCGGAACAGAGAACACAGGCCAGCCCTGCACTCCCCAGGCAGGGACAACCCCCGGGTGCCCAGGGGACGGAGTACGGCCATCAGGAGAACAGCCCCGGCCCCTGTCCCGTCCCATCCATGGGAATGGCCACAGGCATGGGATGGGGGATGGGATGGGATGGGATGGGATGGGATGGGATGGGATGGGATGGGATGGGTGGGATGGGATGGGGACAGGCTGGCCGCAGGCACCAGCCCTGCGGCCCAGCTCCGCCACTCACCATCCTGCAGCGGCTGTAAGTGCTCCGGCTCTGCAGGCTGCTGCGCTGGGCCAGCTGCAGGGCCTTTGCTTTTCTTGCCCCAAAGCCCCTTGAACAGGCTGAGCAGTCTGCCCGCCATCCCGCTCTCTGACCTCAAGGGCACCTTCCAGACAGATGCCACAGCAAGGGTCCGAGTCAGTGAGTGCTGCAGTGGTGCCTTGCAGGCACCTGCAACAGAGGAGCCTCAGCAAGGCTACAGGACAGCAAGTCCTGCACTCCAGGGCTCCTGCCACAATGACAGGAGACTCCTGGTGAACGATGGAGCTTGCCAAGTCCCACGGCCTGGCCACGAGGGCACCGGCCGCAGGGATGGGAGATGCCTTGCAAAAGCTCCGAGTCAGCGAGTCCCGAGGTCTGGCTGTGAGGCCAGCCGCAGGAGGAAGGCCTGGGAAAAGCTCCGGGTCAGGGAGGAACGAGCCAGCTGTGCGGGGGCGCCTCACAGCACCGCTCTGTCCCGTCCTGTCCCGTCGCATGCACCCAGCACTGTGGCGTGGCCGCAGCAACGGCAGAGCCTATGTCAGCGCGTGTCACAAAGGGCTGCTCTGACATGCTGTCCCTTCCGTTCCCACGGTGAACCCCGCTGCACCGTGTCACAAAGGGACACGCTGCCACGTTCCCGGGGCCATCCCCTCCCCAGCCAAGGCGCCCCCGCGTGTCTAACACACCAGTGTCTAACACAGCCCTGGACACACCATGAGCCGCCAAGTGCTCGGCAAGGACTCTTAACGCTGCCCGCACAGCCCAGCTGGCTGCCAGCCCTGGAGCAGAACAGCTTCAGCAAGCAAGAGGCAAAGGCATCTTGCCAAGAGTTAAAATACAGGCCAGATGCCATCGATGTCTGCATAAAGGCCTTTGAATTCACAGCTCTCTGAGAGGCATTTGGGGACTGGGCTGGACACAGATGACCCATTCTATGCTCCAAGAGGGGGTCCCTCTGGTGCTGGCACTTTCTCTAGGTGTGGCAGATGCCAAAGCTGCTTTGTTCTTTCACGCCCCTGTGCCAAGTGCAATTCCATGGAGGTGTGGCAACTTAGCCTAAGATGATACATTTGAATGGGGGTCAGGTCGGCATTGGCTTGAGGGCCTGTCTTGTGGACATTGCAAACACCAACATTTTCTAGAAAGCTTTCAAGGCTGAATTTCGTGCACCTTGAGCACAGGCAGCACCTGGAGCTCATCTTCTCTGCCTCTGTTTCTCATAAATTGTGGTGCGGGCCCTGGTCTTCGTTAGTCAGACCGAGCCATGGCCTTCGACCAGAACTCCTCGCTGACGGCACAAAAGCAGGTGTTGCCAGCCAGGGAGCGGAGCCCTGTTCCCTTGGAGGCTTCCTCAGTTTGTGCACGCAGCACTTCTGCCTATGCCCAGAATTTCCACAGCACAGCAAAGCTGGCCCTCTGGGCTCAGCACAGCCCAAGCACAGGTCTCTGCAGGAAGACACAGCGGCTCTGCAGCCTTCCCCGCAGTGATGAAGGGGCCCTGCTCTGGTCTCACTTGCTTGGCATCTGCCTGCATCAGGCAGGGGATGCCTGATTCCTCGCATGTAAGAGCAGATGAATGGCCCAGCGTGCAGGCATCCGCACGCACTGGCTGGAACGCTGGGGAGTCCCAACCACTGGCCGCTGCTGCTTGAAACTTTTAGGCACAGACAAAGAACTGCTAGGCCACCATGGTCTCTGCTCCTGCCCTCTTTGTCCCTGGGTAGGGCTAGAGCATGCTGTGAGGAGGGGCGGAAACTTGCGGCATTGCAGTCCTTTGTCTGGGTGGATGGGGAATATGGAAAAAACAATCTTTTATATCAATAACAGGCTAATTTCCAGTCCTGAGGAAGCATTGTTTGGGATGGCAACTAGCAGCTGGGGAGAGCCCATATCTTCAATGACATTATTAATTTGTCGGAGGCCGTGGAGGAGCTGCAATCTCTTTTTGTCAGCTTTCTGAATGACAAACACTGGAGAGTTCCATGGGGACGAGGTCTCCACAATGTGACCCTTTTTCAGTTGCTCTTCCACTAGCTCCTCAAGCACCTTTATGTTTTATTTACTGAGCAGCCACTGTTTCGTCTCAACTGGTTTGTCAGGTTTTCCACTTTCAATCTTTGGGGAGGCCGCTGGTGTTCAAGACCGCTGTACAGATCTTCTGTGGAATTTCTGGGAAATATCTGATTGATGGCACCCCCCTGGGCCTTGAAGCTCTCCCTAACAAAGGTTCCGAATAATCCAAGGAAATAGAGGGCCATTTGCCATTGGCCGTTTGGTCCCTGGATTTGGAGAGCTTTTGGAGGTCTCACCAATTGCTGGCCTCGTCACCTTGAACGTGACCGGCAACGTTTTGCAAAGGTCAATGTGCAGGCCAGTCTTGCACTGGGTCACTGTGCATCTCACCCAGTGTCTACAAGCACAACTGACTCCCCACTCCCATGGACATTACACCATAATTTGGGATTATCTCTTCCAATAACTTGGACCCGGGTGACTGTGGGCCCTTGTTTTTCGGTGCCTTTAGGCAAAAACAGCACGGGGATAGCTTGTGCAACAATTTGTCCTTTGGGAAGAAACAGGGGTGGGTGGAAACAGTGCAGCCCAAGAACGAATTGCTCAGGATCTGATGCTGTCATTCCTGGAGCAATTTCAATCTCATGTGCTGTGTGTTTGGTGTCCCCAATGACGATGTACTTACAACGAATTCGGTGCCAAGTGCCCTTCTGTTCTGGGTTGACAGAGACAAAATGCCAGTCCGTGTCTTTCAGGTGGAGTGATTCTGTCAGCTGCAACTTGTAAGGCTCATTGACGTGGTTAACATAGGTTCACCTAAATAACAACAAAGGTTATTTTGTTTCACTTTCAACAGTGGACCAGCAGACGTGGTCTTTGAAGCATAAGCTTCACTTACAGAAATAGAAATATTACAGCGCGCTTGGTTTGTTTTGCTTCCCTTATTCCCTTGGCCTGCTCTTTTTGTGTCTGCACACCTGGCAGGTCGGCGCTCCTCTTTCAATTTTTTTTGTTGTTGTTGACCCCCTGGGAGTGCTTGTAATTTTCCTCCTGTGCCATTTCTAAATTCATCAAATTGCTTTTTCAGGGGGCACTGGTTACTCCAGTGCCCAAGGTTATTGCAAAGCAGGCATGGCTTTGTGGGGTCCACCATTGCTGGTCGTCGCTGCTGCCCAGGTTGCTGCTGTGCTGAGGGAATGGGCGCAGGGCTGGCAACAGCGACATGCTGTGGTGGTCTTGGCAGGAGCCTTGGTCTGGTGTCTTCAACAACACTCATCAGAGGCACTTTCCTGTTACAGACTAGAAGCATACCTTTTAGTGTAGGGGGAGGTTCTAGAGGGAGACTCAAAATTGCCGCTCGACACTGTTCATTTGCATTTGTAAACGCCATTTCCTCTAAAACCTCTTCCCTTGCATTCTCTTTTTTAACTTGGATTTCAATGGCTCTAGTTAACCTTTCTACAAATTTCAGAAAAGGCTCTGATGGTAGCTGCTTAATCTTACTGTAGGGCTCAAAAGGCTCCTCAGGTTGGAGGGAAAAGAATGCTTTCTCAGCTGCTTCCTTTACTTTCTCGAGTGTTTCTACAGGAATTGCAGTAGCTTGGATTGAGGGTGAAGACCACTGGCCTTCACCAGAGAGATGCTCAATGGTAACTGGCATGCCATTAGCATCTTTCGCTGTGTTTGGATCAGCATGCAAGCCTGGGAGAGCCTCCTTTAACAGTTGTTTCCTACATAACAGTTGTATGCTAATTCCCATAATTTGAATTCTGTAGCGGTCATGAGGCATGAGAAAAGCTGTTTTAAATCATGTGGGACTACTACAGTCCTACTCAATTCAGAATATAAAAGGCCACGGAAATATGGACTGTGTGGGCCATACTCCCCGTGAGATTTACAGACCTCTTTAATCAATTGTCATCCAAAAGAGCCCCAATTAGCAGTTGGGGCCGCTCCTCCTTGTGCTGCAGGCTGATATGAAACAGGAGCGAATGACAAAGTGGGACCCTGTATTGGGTCTGCAGCTTCCTGCCCTGTATCCCTTGCATTGGAATTATTGAGATAACAAATACAGGTTTGGGGACATGCAGTGGGTCTGCCCCCACCGTGGGAACCTGGGGAGGGGGCGGGGATGCAATGGGAACAGGGGGTGGGGACAGGGGAAGGCAGGGGGTGGGGATACCATGGGAACAGGGGGCGGGGACACCTGGTGACATCACATCGGCAGACGCCCCCTGGGAGGAGTAGAGGGGCGGAGCTGAGGGTACTGTAGGAAAGGGGGGAGGAGGGAAGGTGTTGCGAGGAACAGGAGGAGAGGGGGATGGGGAAAGAATTTTGGGATGCTTAAGGGGATCTTGGGAAGAAGATGACCAGGTTTGGGATGGTGCCACGTGGCATCCTCCATCTTGTGTACCTCCAGGGACTGGGGGCCATTTTGGGCATCACTGGTCTCTGAAAAACTAACACGTGCTCTGGGATTCAGAGTGGGGGACACAGGGTTTTGGAAAATGTTCCACGTGGTCTGGCAAGGCCCTTGTGGACAAGGGAACTCAGGCATTTTAACGTGCTCAGGGAGTCGACTTCCCAGCACATGAGCAGGATTTGCTCTCTTTAAAATACCAAGTTTTGGGGTAAGAGGTTTAGGGCTGGAAGGGGGAGAAACAGGGAGAGCAGAGGTACATGGCTTAATATTTGGCTTTTTCTCCAATTCCTTTTGTTTGAGCAAGGCTGTTCGAATTTGTAGACTCCAGAACACAAATTTTGCTGAAGATGTATTCTCAGACTGTCCCAAGGTTATCAATTCATGCCCTACTTTATCCCAGAATTAAATATTGTGGACTTCTTTAGGAGAAGTTTGTGGGAAGTGTAGAAAAAGCCACCTTATAAATGGTTTTAATTTTCCTTTAGAGAACTTTACATTTGCAGTGACTAAAATTCCAACAATATGGTAATACACTCCTTTTTTGTTCTGTGCTTAACTTCAAGCCCATTTTAGATGTAAATGACACAGCACAAAGTCCCGCCAACCGAATGCAAAGCCAAAATCAGCTACCGATTTCTAAAAAGACCACGGTTAAAAAGCGATAACGCTCAGACGAAAGCTTTCACAATGCAGCTGTATATACTGCTTCTAAAACTGCTGCGGTAGCAGCAGGCAATGGGGACACGCCTTGTAGTAAACCCCATAGATTTAGGAAAAGCACCATGGAGGATATGAACAATAGGAATGCTGAAACAGCAAAAGAAAATTCCTGTTTTCTTGTCCTCCACCCCTTAACCTACCTCTGTAACCCTATAAGGCAATGTCATGTTAACCCCTTACCCAATGGTCAAGCTTGGATCCTTTCCAACCCTATAAAAGAAGCATACTGTACCCCATTAGTGGAGAAAGAAGAAGAGCAGAGACCCTTCACGGACCTCCCCAAATAAAGCCATCTTCGTGGAACAGCCTGCGCCTTCTCCTTCTCCTCTCTCTCCGTCTGCTGCAGCCTCAAGCCCAGGGCACCACTACCTAGCAAGCAGAGCTGAAATCCTGAGAGCTTGCAATCACTATAGAGCTGATAATCACCATGCTTGCTAGATGGTAGCCCTGCGGTCTTGGCATGAGCGAGCTAGCTTCGGGCACCCGGTCCCTACCCAGGGACTGAGCTCCTGAGCCCTAGTGCTCTGCATTATGATAAGGCCAAATAAGAGGCTTTATTAAAGTGGCGCCCAAGGACTTCGGATTCGGACCCCCCCAGAGGCGATATCCGTCGGTTGAGCAACGAAGCCCCCCTGGGGTTTTCTGTGATTGCCTGTTCGGGAAGCCGCTCCTTCTGTGAAGGGACTTTTCGTTTTAGAAAATCCTTTCCCCAGGAGGGTCAGTTCGACACTCAAAACTTACATCTGAACGACAGAAAGTTCCGAGAAGAACTGACGCAGCAGACCCCTTCCACAGATCTTGGACCCCAGGAATTGTAAGTATTAGCTAATATTGCGCGCATAACTTTGGGGCTCTAAAACTTTTTTTTCGGGTTTTTTTTCTTTTTTTTTCACGTTTTTTCTGCTGGAAGGGCTAACCATTAACATGGGTAAAATTTTTAGTACTTTAAAACTAAGTAAAACCGAGAGAGAGATATATTCAACAATTTTAGAAATCTTATCTGCTAACAACTTCTCCTTTTCTAAAGGCAAGCTCTCAAAAACTAATCTTAAAAAATTTGTAACTTGGATTATTTCGCAATACCCTGATACTGATAAGAAAGCAGTCATTGAAAATTCGTTTTGGGATATGATCGGGAACACAATATATATCTCCCAAACAAACCAGGATTTCTCTGTAACTATTTGCCTTTATTCCATATAATAACTAAAACCGTTGAAAGATTTAACAGAGAAAAAATCTTGCAGGGCTTAACAGATACTTCCTCTTCAAATAGTAACAAGATCGATAAGGACTCAGAGGAATGTCACTTGCATATCTCACACCACCCCTTCATTTCTAAAGTCCCTCTCGCCTCCGTTACTCCTAAAGCAGAGGTTACGCTGCCCACCCCAGTTCCCCCCCCCACATCCTCCACCCCTGCGGGACCTGCGCTGCCCAACTCCGTGAATCCTATCTTTTCTGTAACTCCACACATCCCCCCTACCCCTGGCTCGGCTTCCTCCTTGCTTCCGGTCCCGGGGGTCCCTTTTCCTGCCTCTACCGCCCCCTCCACCCCTGCGTTGGCTCTTCCCCCCTCTGCTGTGTACCCCCCCACCCCCGCGCTGATGTCCCCCACCGTCCCTCCCGCCGCCGCGCCCGCCCCCGCTCCCCTCGTCCCGGCTCCGACTGGCCCGGCCACTCCCGACGGCTCCCCGAGCCACACCCACCCCGTAACCGCAGCATCCCGGACCGGTACCACAGCCTGCCTCCCCTCATTCCCGCACCCCCACCCCGCCCAGCCCCCCTGCCCCCACCACGCGTCGCCCCGACCCCTCGCCCACCCTCAATGCCACCCGAACGGAATCCCAGACACCCCCCACGGTGCTACCCCCCCCCACCCGGTCCTGTGCGTGCTGTGCTGCCATCCCAGCTCCAGTGGCACCTCCCCCTGGCCAGGTCATGCCATGTCTCCCCCCCCAGCCATTGAAACCTTTGAAAAACGCTTCTAAACGAAAAAAGCGCAAGTCACGGATAGCAACCCCCCCTCAGTCCTCCTCAGAGGACCAGAGCTCTTGCAGTGAATCTGATTCTGATACGATCCACACGGATCCATGGGCTCTTATTAAAGTAGAAGCGACAAAGGCTGGAGACTGGGAGCTGGCACAGAAGATTAATGCTTTCCCAGTAGAATATAAGCAAGGACGGAATGGTGGCGAGTCCGCTATAAAGACGTGGAAAGCTAACTCCAATAAGGAACTAGTGCAATTAAGAAATATAGCCAAAGAACATGGGCTAAGCTCACATATTTTTAGAAATTTCTTAGAAGCCATGTTCTCAGCACATGTCTTACTTCCCCACGATGTAAAAAATATTTCACACTGCCTCCTGTCCCCAGCAGAATATTTGTTATGGGACAGGCATTGGAAAAGACATTTAAAAACGTTATCAGATTCATATTCTGCGGATGCTAATAAGACGAATTTTACAGTAGCCCAACTAGCTGGTGAAGGTGACTTACAGAAACCAGCAGACCAATTGGAAACCTTGAATAAAAAGGCACTGCAGGACATCGCTCTTGCAGCAAAAACCTCTTTACTTCTCGTGCATGATGAGTCAATGCCAACAATGCATTTTTCTGCTATTAAACAAGGGACAGATGAAAGTTTTATCAAATTTGTGGACAGACTTAGAGATGCTTTGGAGAAACAGATCGAGAGCACAGAAGCAAAGAAGGAACTCTTATGTAAACTTGCCTTGTGTAACTCTAATGAAAAATGCAAAGCCATTTTGAGGTCTCTACCCATGGATACAGACCCCACCATAGAGCAAATGCTGGAATGCTGTACACGTCACACGTCCACGGAAAATACAGTGGCCCAAGCAGTTGCTAAAGGTATTGCTGAAGGAGTTTCTGGTGCATATGCAGTAATAGCTTCTAAAGACCAAGCTAAATGCTATCACTGTGGAGATCTTGGACATTATATAAAGGACTGCCCAGAGAGATCACACCCCCGATACCACTGTAACATAACAATTACCAAAGACCCCAGAATTAGCAGCGCTACCAGCAGCATTCGGGAAACTTCTTGCGCCGCCCGGTCGAGCCCCGGGCGCTGACAACAAATCAAAGGCCACCCAGACCCAACCCCGCACCATCCCAGGACGTTCCGGACCACAAGAAGAGGATCCAACCCACGGGGCACCCCAGATGGGAACCCGCCGTCAACTGGTAACTGCTTTGTCCATTGACTTTAATAATGAGAATGTTCACCGTGTTCCCACAGGCAAATATGGGCCAAAAGGTGGTCCTTCGCACATTTTAATTATAGGTGACTCTCTTAATAGCCCAAAGGAGATCTTCGTTGTTCCAGAAGTGCTGACAGTGCAGCCAGGACAAGAGATTCTCGTCCAGGTATGCTGCATAGACTCACCATTTTTTCTTTCAAAGGGAACCCCAATAGCACAAGCCTTTTTACTCCCAAAGGATCACAGGGAACAGATTCCTCTCAACCCTACAGCTATGTGGGCACAAGTTGTGGGACCATCCAAGCCTACCATCGAGTGCGGCCTCACCTGCAAAGGCGAGAAGACCCACCTACCAGGGATGCTGGACACCGGTGCTGATGTGACCATCATCGCCCGCTCAGAATGGCCAGCACACTGGGATCTACAACCTGTTGCAGGCATGATTTCAGGGATTGGTGGAGCCACAGTGTCCATGAGAAGCAAGAACAACATCCTTGTGGAAGGGCCTGAAGGCAAGCTGGCAACCATTCGTCCATTTGTGGTAAGGGCCCCCATCACCCTTTGGGGCAGAGACATTCTATCCCAGTGGGGAGCTTCTCTACATATTCCCACTCAGGATTTCTAATTGGGGTCACTGAAGTAAGCGCGCTGCCAGAAACACCTCGTCTCACCTGGAAAAGTCACAAGCCACTCTGGATTGAACAGTGGCCCCTTAATAAAGCCAAACTGTGCGCCCTAAACACCCTCGTGGAAGAACAGCTCGCAAAAGGCCACATAGTGGAGTCCAACAGCCCTTGGAACTCTCCAGTCTTCGTTCTACCAAAGCCTGGGACAAACAGGTGGAGGCTCCTCCACGACCTTCGCAGAATCAACGAGGTCATCGAGGACATGGGCCCCCTCCAGCCTGGCCTGCCCTCCCCATTGATGCTGCCTAGAGACTGGACACTTGCTATCATAGACATTAAGGACTGTTTCTTCAGCATTCCTCTGCACCCTGAGGATGCTCCACAGTTTGCTTTTTCCATTCCCTCTCTTAACAAGGAGGCCCCGCTCAAAAGATATCATTGGCGTTATCTTCCTCAAGGACTAAAAAACAGCCCCACTATTTGCCAGTGGTACGTGGCTCACATCCTGTTTCCCATTCGGAAATCATTCCCCGATGCTATCATCCATCACTACATGGATGACATCCTGGTGTGTGCTTCAGACAAAGCTTACTTGGACAATACAGTTAAAAAGACTATTGAAACCATAGAAAAGGCAGGAATGGAGATTCGTGAGGATAAAATCCAGTACACCAAGCCATGGACTTACCTTGGAGTCCAGATCCGGGAAAGGACCATCGTACCTCAGCAGATCACCATAAATGACGACCCAAAAACCCTCAGGGACTTACACAGCCTGTGCGGATCCATCAACTGGGTACGTCCACTGCTAGGAATTACAACAGAGGACCTTGCTCCATTGTTCAACCTTCTTCGCGGACCTAAGGACCTGGACTCTCCCTGCACTCTCACAGAAGAAGCCAGAGGTGCCATCACCAAAGTCCAGGAAGCCCTGTCTTCACACAAAGCCCATCGCTTCGAGCCCAGACTGCCTTTCAAGTTCATCATCCTGGGAAAAGCACCTCGATTCCATGGACTGATATTCCAATGGGACTCACAGCTTCGAGACCCTTTGTTGATACTGGAATGGATCTTTACAAATAGCCAGCCCACAAAGACACTTACCACCTACCAGGAGGTCATAGCACATTTAATAAAAAAGGCAAGGACTCGCCTTCGATCTCTTTCAGGTTGTGAGTTCGAATGCATATACTTACCAATAACTCTTACAGACTTTGAGGATTTGATCCAGACCAATGAAAGCCTCCAGTTTGCCCTGGATAGCTACACGGGCCAAATTTCAGTTAAGATCCCAAAACACAAACTTTTTAACCCTGATGTAACCTTCCATTTGATTCCAAAACAAATCCAAAGTAGAAAACCTCTCAAGGCTCTAACACTCTTTACAGATGGCTCAGGGTCTTCCCACAAGTCGGTGGTTACATGGAGAGACCCCCAAACACAAGATTGGCACTCTGACATACAAATAGTGGAGGGATCTCCACAGATCGCAGAATTAGCAGCCGTTGTCAGAGCCTTTGAAAAGTTTGAAAACGAGCCTTTCAATCTGGTTACAGATTCAGCTTATGTCGCTGGGATAGTGATGAGAGCAGAACATGCTCTTCTCAAAGAGGTCTCTAATCCAAAGTTGTACCAACTGCTCTCTAAATTAATATACCTAATCTCCCACAGAAAGCAACCTTACCATATAATGCATGTGAGGTCACACACAGACCTCCCAGGTTTTGTTGCAGAAGGCAACAGAAAAGCGGATGCATTAGCAATGGCAGCAGAAACTGCTAATGTTCCTAACATCTTTGCCCAGGCAAAGTTGTCACACGCGTTTTTTCATCAAAATATACCTGCCCTTATGAGAATGTTTAAGCTCTCAAAGGATCAGGCAAAGGCTATCGTGGCTACGTGTCCGAACTGTCAGAACTATCAGATACCATCCATGGGGATGAGAGTCAATCCCCGAGGTCTGAATAGCTGCCAGCTGTGGCAGACAGATGTAACTCACTTCGCACCTTTTGGAAGATCAAAATACGTGCATGTATCGGTCGACACGTTTTCAGGAGCAGTATTTGCATCATCACATGCAGGAGAAAATACCATGCACACAATAAAACACTTTCTCCTCGCTTTTGCCGCCCTGGGTGTACCAAAAGAGATTAAAACAGATAATGGACCAGCCTACACTTCCCGCAAGTTAAAGGAGTTTTTCAGTGAATGGGGAATAGCACACAAGACCGGCATACCAGTAAACCCCACAGGACAATCCATCGTGGAAAGGACACATCAAACCCTCAAAAGAGTCCTTGATCAACAGAACAGAGACATGAGAATCACATCTCCAGTGGAAAGACTTTGCAAGGCTCTCTACGTCATCAACTTCCTGAACTGTACAGCATCAGAGCCTGACCCACCAATACTTCGCCACTTTGCAAATACCACCCAAGCAAAGCTCACTGAGAAACCACCTGTGCTCGTGAAGGACCCTGAAACACACCAAATTTCTGGGCCTCACCAGTTGATTACCTGGGGTAGAGGATATGCGTGTGTGCTACTACCATCCGGTCCGAGGTGGTACCCCGGAAAAAACATAAAGCCATACCTAGGCACTGAGAACACTACTCCTGCAAACGGGGACAAGAACGCTCCTGAGGCAAACACAAGACACCTCAAAACCAAACCAGCTCTGCCTGGAGACGAAGACATCGCCGAATACCCACAAACACAAGAACAGACCACCCCATTACAAGACAGCAGACAAAACTGAAAAGCTAAACAACAGTCTGCTGCATCAGACCATAGATAGCCTTAACACAAAAGTGTTCTCTGAACTATATGTTGTTACACTGGTTTTTTTTGTATTTAAAGAAAGAAAAAAGAAAAAAAAAAAAGAAACACTGTTATTCCCCCTCCCTAATCTTTTAAAACCCCTTAACCCTCTACCCACTCCTCCTCCCATAGTGTAGTTTAGAAATTAAAAGAAAAAGGGGGGGAGGAGGGGAACAAGAAAAGAACAAGGCAGAAAACCCTCTCATCATAAAGATAACAAATTCTGCTTATATTCCCTATCAGAAGCCCTATTCCTGCCCAAAGATGAAAAATATCTCCGTCGCTGCTGTCCTCATTGCTGCCTGGATGTTCTTCACCGTACCGTGTGCCTTCGGCTGGATTAGCCCACAGCCTAGCCATAATGTTTGGGTAACCTTAGCAAAAACATTAAAACAGGACAACATGTGTTTGTCCATGGGAAGCATTGATAATCCACTTTCCACATGTCTAGTAGGAATTCCCTTTGTAGCAGATGACTGGCCTGTCTATAACTCAGAGATTCTCCGCACCACAGGTAAGAGACCCAATGTGGTTGATACTTGAGACGAGTGGACAAAAATTCTGCCAGATGCTCGAGAGGAACCCCAAGAATTAGATCTGTTGGGGTCCTCCAAGGCCACATACTGTGTCGAATTTTACTTTAGACGTCCAAAAAACAATTGGCCAGAAATTGACCAGAACAAAAACACATATCGAAAAGAGATATCACCAATTAACAAAGCCTATAACTCTCACGATTGGTGCAATTACACAGCTCGTGTGATTTCTGTGTCCTCTCTCCATCCCAAAGTATTACCCAAGGGAATGTTTCTCATCTGTGGTGACAGAGTATGGGCTGGGATCCCCTCCCGACTCCAGGGAGGTCCCTGTACCCTTGGAAAACTTTCTACCCTTACACCAAACATCACCCTGTTACATAATTGGAAAAAAGAAAGCGAATCAAAACGACAAAAAAGGTCCTACACTGAATTTGATGAAAATTGTGATCCTAAATTATACGATTGGAACAAACCAAAAAAGATTGCTGTCTCCCTGTTTTTACCCTGGGTAGCTGCAGCTAAAGCCCTCGGTGAAATCAATCACCTTGGGTGCTGGCTCAGTAAACAAGCTAACGCTACATCTGCAGCCTTGAGTGATCTCTTAAAGGAAGAAGAAACCACAAGACATGCTTCGCTCCAAAATCGAGCAGCAATCGACTTCCTGCTGCTTGCCCATGGACACGGCTGTGAAGACTTCGAAGGGATGTGCTGCTTCAACCTCTCTTCACGCTCGGAATCCATCCATGCGAACATCCAGAAACTGAAAGATCTCGTGAAGGACTTGAAAGTAGAAAGAATCCCAGACTGGGTCAATGAACTTTTTGGGCAATGGGGATTAACAGGATGGGCTGCATCCTTGATTAAGGGAATGTTGTTGATTCTCCTTGTAGTTGTTATTGTGTTAGCTATGTTCTCGTGCCTTGTTCACTGTTTCAAAAGAACTATAACGAACGCCTTTTTTGTAAAAACAGAAAGTGGAGTTGTAGTAAACCCCATAGATTTAGGAAAAGCACCATGGAGGATATGAACAATAGGAATGCTGAAACAGCAAAAGAAAATTCCTGTTTTCTTGTCCTCCACCCCTTAACCTACCTCTGTAACCCTATAAGGCAATGTCATGTTAACCCCTTACCCATTGGTCAAGCTTGGATCCTTTCCAACCCTATAAAAGAAGCATACTGTACCACATTAGTGGAGAAAGAAGAGCAGAGACCCTTCACGGACCTCCCCAAATAAAGCCATCTTCGTGGAACAGCCTGCGCCTTCTCCTTCTCCTCTCTCTCCGTCTGCTGCAGCCTCCAGCCCAGGGCACCACTACCTTGCAAGCAGAGCTGAAATCCTGAGAGCTTGCAATCACTATAGAGCTGATAATCACCATGCTTGCTAGATGGTAGCCCTGCGGTCTTGGCATGAGCGAGCTAGCTTCGGGCACCCGGTCCCTACCCAGGGACTGAGCTCCTGAGCCCTAGTGCTCTGCATTATGATAAGGCCAAATAAGAGGCTTTATTAACGCCTCGGCCGCATGGAGAGACAGACAAAGGCTCCCCCGCCCGAGAATGCAGCCCCCCCGTGCACCGCATAGAGAGCAGCCCCCCCACGCCACGTATAGGGAGCAACCCCCCGTACCATGCGGCAAGCCGGAGCCGGGGCCACCCTGCGCCACATTAGAGAGCACCCCCCGCCCCCACACCAAGAGAGAGCAGCCCCCCTGCACCGAGAGCTGAGCACGCTGCGATGCCGAGGCGCGGGGAGTGGCAGGCAGAGCTGTCCTGCTCCTCGGGGCCGACGGCGCCAATTCTAAAAAGCGGCGAAAACACGCCGCAGAGTTAAAGCTTGATAGGGTATCGCCTTTGCTCCGCAGGGCTGCGCAGCCTAAATGCAAGAGCAAAAAAGAACAAGTCTCACGGCAGAGATGGAATTTGAGCTTCTACCTCCCCAAGGAGCAGAAATACTCACCAAAATCGAAGCTGTTGCTGGCAAAGTCAGGCAGGCTGGTCTCTTCACTTGAATAGGACCCCTTGGGCAGGAGGGGCTCCCCTATTCTCCCCTGGAAAATTCGCTCACCAGAAAGGAGCTGCGCTTTCCAGAGGCGCAGAGCGTTCCCCGAGGCTTCTTGTGGGTTCAGTCCCAAAGTCTCTCTGGAGAGCTATGCATCCACAGCTCTACAGTGGATGCTAAGCTGCTGTAACGCTTTTCCAAGGTTCTGAGATTCCTTCTGGGGCTGCAGGTTCGTGCAGCCACACGTTTGCGCACCAATATATAGAATATTAATCCTGACGTTTCTGGGTGTGTCGTGCCTGGCTTCGTCTAGCCCTCGCTGCTGGACCAAAGGCGGCAGCTGTGGCGGTTTACCCCAGAGATACCTTTGGCCAGCTGGATGCTGCAGCTAGGCACTCGGAACAAAGCCAGGCAAAGCAGGAACTCAGTTTACCTCTGGTGGAAAAGGTTCAGGCGACAGTGATGAGAAAAGAGCAGATTCTATTATAGAGTCTTAATCCAGAGTTTTATTTTAGGATGGCAGACCTCTAAAACAGCTCCCAATAGAACGCCGGGCCGCATGGTCTCGTCTGCTTTTAAGCCCCAGGGACAGGGGGAGGGGAAGGGACAGGTGAGCCTACCAGGTGTGAGGAAGGGAAGGCTCAATGGATATAGATGCTTGGACAGGCCAATGAACCCGGATCTGAGGGGCATCTTTTGAACTTCTGCCAACCACGCAATGCCCCTGCTGGAATGTTAAGATTGATGGACAGCTCTTAGCAGGAGGGCAACAGGGGCAGGGGGAAGGTTGGCACACCTGGGGGCATCACACTGCAACAAAAGCTCTTCCCACATTTCAAGCACTTCTGGGGCTTCTCCTTGACCTGAAGCTGCTAATGGACCTTCAGCTCCGAGCTCCGGACACCTCCCCGGCCCAGGGTGGGTCTTTCCTCCTCAGATCCCCGTGATCTGCGTTTGCAGCCCCTCCTCTTGCGGGATCTCCGGGACTTTTCCTCCCCGTTGGGTTCCTGAGCTGTGGAGCTGCTCAAAACAGCCTCTTCCACAAGGTTCTGCTGTGGGCATTTGTCCTCCCTGCTCTCCATGCTCAGCGCCTGGTCTGGGGGAGGAAGGACAAGGAGAGGATGGGATTTGCCTCCGTGCCACAGGGAAGGGCAAGGTGGGCAAAAGGGATTGTGGGGAGAAGAAGAGTAGGTGGAGGGCTGAAACACGTGGATGCCACCATTTTGGGCTCTGGCCATGTGGTCAGCAGTATCCTGAATGCCAACCTTGTGGTCGCAGCCATTTTGGGAATGGGGGCGTTAGAACAGGACTTCGGGGTAACAGGAGCTAGGTTAGAGGGGTGCAGGGAAGGTTCTCTGTCAGCCTACGCACAACTGCCAGGGCCAGGGTACTGGGAGAGAGGCGGGGGGCCAGGGGAGCAGTGGCAGTGCCAGGTACCCTGAAATTGCCGGAAAGCCTCGCTCCTCTCTCTCAGTTCAGGGGCAGAGGGTTTGGGGGGAGGGGTAGGGGAAGCTGCAGGAGGGGAGATTTGCTCTGACTGTCCTTTCAAATCCCTCTTCAGGACTTCTTTCCGAATCACCAGGAACACAGGGGAAAATTGAGACACCGTCCCATCTCCCTGTTCCACTTTAGCTGTTAACAAGGCTCCAATTTTATCCCAGGCAGAGACAGAATTAACATTCTGCTGGATAAACTGAGGGAAATGAAAAGATATCCAGTGAACAAACCGTTTCAAAACTGCTTTGGAAACCGTAACATTTCCACTACTTAGGGTTTCTAAAATTAGGGTATAAACGCTCCTCTGTGCCGCAGAAAACTTAGCACCCATATCTGCTTCCTGCAGCACGTAAATCTACCTTCTTTACAGTGAGCACAAACAAAACTGAAAGCACTGAGTCCACAGCCAATCCGGGAAAATCCAGGCAGCCTCTTCCCCACCCCTTCTCCCCGGGGGAGAGACAAGCTGCTTGCGTAGAGACCGCGCGGCTTTTAAAATGGCAAACAACACCTGCCGGCCCCTCCACCACGTGGATGCCGCATGGGCGGCTGGAGTGGATCCGCGCCGCCTGCCGGGTCCTGCCACTGCCCAGGCATGTCCGCTCTCGGCAAAAACGCAAGCTGCAGACACTCTGCCACCGCCCGCGCTGCCGCAGCGCTGGAACCTGCACGCAGCACCGGGTTTAGCGCGGGAACACACCACTGGGACCCCGCTACCCCAAAACAGCGCGCAGGCATTGTCAGAGCGCCGGAGCCACCCTGCCTGCGCTGCCGCATGGGAAACGCAAACCGTCTTCAGGACCGGAGATTTTCCTGCACTGGGAGCTACCCCCACCCTCTAAGGGCCCCCCTGGGGTGCCCCTAAGACGTGTGGGGAATACTCACCCCGCTTGGGGACTTGGCTGGCTGGGTCAAGTGTAAAGAAGTCCTTGTCCGGGATCGGCCCACCTTGGGCTCGGCGGGGTCACGATCCCACCCTCTAGCCTTCTTGTCGACAAAAACGCGATGAAGAAGTCAGAGGAAGGTGGAAGTCCAAAAGCTAACGTAATCCACTCGTGGAATTACCAGCTACTTCCTGGCCGTCATGGGAGACGAACAAGTGGGCGCCACCTGCAATAATCCGTGGTTCTCTGGGCTTTGTATGGGTCCAATCCAGCTAGCTGGACCCCAAGCCCACATGGACCTGCATGGACTGAAGATAAAAGACGAGGAGCGCTCTTCCAGCACGTGGGGACGAGTATCCTGTTTATTGGCTTGTGATGGGACACTGCTGGCCGCAGCGACCACCCAGGTGGCAAAAGAGGCCAAACCTTTACCTGCAGTGGGGTTTTATCCCCCAGGGGAAAGGGGGCGGGGAAGGAGGACCGTGGCCAATGGGATCCCATTGGGGAGTGGCGAGGGGAGGGGTATCCATGGGGCAGACCACCAGGTGTGTAGAAAGGAGTGGATGGGGAGAGACCATGTGATGAGGAAGGGGGAATAATCTACATGACATACCATACTCAGTACAAATTTCCTGTTACCCAGTGCAGAACAACTACTAAATAAACTATTTAGTGCAATACAACCAAGTCCCATCCATGGCCTTGTCTTCTCCCTTCAACTCTCTGTTTATGCTTTTTGGGCCTGAGTCCGTAACAGTTGTCCTTGGATTCTTAAGCTGGAAAAGGATCGTTTTGTCTAACTACCCTGTGAAGAGAACTTACTAACAATTAATACAAAATTCAGAGTTACACAACAAGGCAGTATAGAATCTGAAAAATATGAAAGCTAAAACTTAGGGCATCACCCCCATATCACTCTCCATGTCTCTGTCCTCCCATGTCCCCAGCTATTTCCATGTCCCCCCTTGTCCTCACCCATGTCATTGTCCTCCCATGCCCCCATCCATGCCTTAGTTCAATGTCTTTATTTTTACAACAGTTTCAGGAGTTTCAAAGGGATGAACAGAAAGGAAATGAAAATCAAGGCCAAAACAAAATTATTTACATGTCCCTGCCAGCAGAGTATCCATGTGCTTGGGTGGGTGGGAAGAACTTTTTTTGGAGGGGTTTCCATCCCACTGTCTCCAAAATCAGGGATTTTGCCCCAGTCTGTCCTCATTTGGCTTTAAAAGACGGTTGTGGGCCATGGAGAACTAAAACAATGGATTTATGTTGGAGAAGACCTGCAAGGCTATCCAGTATTGCTCAATGCAACTAGATGATGAAAAAGGTGAGATTTTTCTGCAGTCAGAAGTTGACCAATCTGCTCTCCACAAGGGATTTCTGATGTTGGGCTGTGGATGTGTGCAGGTGCCCATGGGGAGCCAGGAGAACGTGGAACCCGCAGGCAGCTGTCTTCCCAACATGGATCACCGCACCATGGATCACCGGGGCTCTGCCCTCCAGGGGTCACTGGGGATCATCCAGGGTGGATCCTCATGTGAGGGATGGAGCTGGAGCAGCACAGGAAGCTCTTCCTGCCCTCGGGGCACTTGCAGGGCTGCCCTTAGTGCTGGCTCCATTGGAGTTGGGTGAAGTGAGAGCTCTGTGAGAAGCTCTTCCCACACTCAGGACACTCATAAGGCCTCTCCCTGGTGTGGATGTGCCAGTGTTTGATGAGGGTGCAATTACGGTTGAATCTCTTCCCGCGTTCGGGGCAGAGAAAGGGCCTCTCATCTGTGTGAATCCGCTGATTCCTGACGAGAGTGGAGCTGATCTGAAATCTCTTCCTGCATTTATCACAGGGCCTCATAGGGCCTCTCCCCTGTGTGGATTCTCTGGTGGACAATCAGCACGGAGTGCTCGAAGAAGCTCTTCCCACACAGCCCACACTCGTAGGGCCGTTCCCCGGTGTGGATTGTCCAATGGCGGATCAGGGAGGATCTCAGGGAGAAGCTCTTCCCACATTCTGAGCACTTGTGGGGCTTCTCCCCATCCTGAAGCTGCTCATCAACCCCCAGCTCCGAGCTCCGGACACCTCCCCAGCTCAGGGTGGGTCTTTCCTCCTCAGATCCCTGTGATCTGCGTTTGCAGCCCCTCATCTTGCGGGTTCTCCACGACTTTTCCTCCCCATTGGATTCCTGTACTGTGGAGCTGCTCAAAACAGCCTCATCCACGAGGTTCTGCTGTGGGGATTTGTCCTCCCTGCTCTCCATGCTCAGCGCCTGGTCTGGGGGAGGAAGGACAAGGAGAGGATGGGATTTGCCTCCGTGCCACAGGGAAGGTCAAGGAGATGCCCCCAGTGCGTCCCCAGCAGGACAGCTTTGGCAGCAGGGTTGTCCTGCAGCCAGGGGCTGTGCTGGGCTGGGAGATGGAGCAGGAGAGACGGGGAAAGGGGCACTGACTTCCTCCTCCCCTACCTGGGCCTCCCGGGCCATCTTCCTCTTCCTCGCAGCCTCCTCCTCCTGCATCAGGCCAAGGTTTTGGAATGGGAAATCCTGGTTTGGGGGAAAACAAGGGCTGAGCGCGTTGGGTTTGATGGTCCCGCTGCCCATATGCAGCTGGACAAGTCAGCGCCCCTTTCAGCCTCGGAGGACCCGGAATCCACTCATGCCCAGCCTCCCCCACCCCTCCAGGCTGCCGGAGGTCCACCAGCTCCAGGATCGCCCCTTTGTGCTCTCTCCGCTTCGGAGCTTCTGAGTTGCTCCTTGGCTCTCCCGGGATCCCCAAACCCAAGATCGCGCCTGCGCCCACCAGTACCAGGCAATTGCCAAGTGGGACCATCAAGATCCCTCCAGGGGCATTTGTGGCTCTGCTCTGGGGTCCTGGAAGATCCAAACATCTCCTGCCCCACAAAAAAACCCTCCCAGAGACCCCCCAATGGATTTGGGGCGAGCTCCCCCATCCCGCTCACCTGTGGGTTCTGGAGGGGGTGATGCTGACGGAGCCGGGGGAGCTTCAGCCTGCGCGGGCAGGCAGGGGAACCACTTGGTTCTGCTGCTGCTGCTGCTGCTGCTGCTCGTATTCCTCCCATTCCTGCTCTTCGTCCCACTCCTCCGCTCCCAGCCCAGCCCAGGCAGTGCCGACACCCAAATGCAGCTGCGCTCTGCCCTAGCGGGGGGTTCCCAAAGCGGCCCCAGCCTGCGCGGCACTGGGAGTGATACTGGGAACACTGGGTGGGATCCTGAGAGCAGCGGGAAGGAATCGGGAGCTCTTTCCCTGCCAGTCCCGCTCTTACTGAGAGCACTGGGAGGGAACTGGGAGCAAACAGCGCCCGGAGGCAGCTGCAGCCAGTGCTGGCTGCGGCCAAACTGAAGGGCGTGGTTATGCAAATACAGGAGCGATTGCGCACTGGGATTGGTTGGCGGGAGCAGGGCGGTGTTTCCCTCATCACATGGGGGCCGGCGGGGCTGGAATGATGGCAGTGGCATCCGGAGAGAGGGGACAGGGAGCGGGAATGGGGACTGGGAGCGGGAATGGGAATATGGGACCAGGACAGGGAATATGGAAACCCCAACTGGAGAGAGAATATGAGATGGAGATTAGGAAGATGAGACCGGGATCGCAAACGGGAATCCAGGAATGGGACTGGGAACATAGAAATGGAAATAGAGGAACGGAAGTGCAACCAGCAGTGGGACCGGGAATATGAGAACGGAACAGGATAGGGAGTATGGGCCTGGGAATATGGGAACGGCAACCAGACAAATACTGGACCGGGACGGGGAATGAGACTGGGAATGGGATCCAGACTGGGATGGGAGCAGGACGGGACAAGGAGTGCAGTGACATGGGAACGGGTGGGGAGCAAGGGGAGTGACAGCAGGGATAGGGGGACTGTGGACAGGGGACGTGGGGAGCCAGGACAGGGAGTCATGGGGACAGGTCCAGGGCAGGGGAGCCTTGATCAGCTGCCCAAGAAACTCTGCCATCGTTTCCCAGTGCGGCCAAAGTCACTCAGCCTTGGGTGACCAAAGCCCAAGTCCCACCCAGGAACCCTCAACACCCTGGAATGTAGCAGCCCCCACATCCCCTGGAAGATCTCCACATGTCCCCATCCTTGTCTTAGTTCAATGTTTTTATTTTTATCCTGGTTTGGGGTATTTTGAAAAGACAGAGAGAAATGAAAAGATAGTCAAGGCCACATGGAGCCATTAAGAGGTGGAGCCCCCAGCCAGGTGTCTTCCCAACACAGATTACCAGCACCACAGATCACTGGGGCTCTGCCCACTGGGCAGCATGCAGCACAAATACTGCCATGGGGTATGGAACTGTAGCAGTGCACACTTGGGGAACTGTAGCCGTGCACACTTGGGGCACACCTGGGGCACTCACAGGGCTTTCATAGTGGTGCCTCCATTCGTGTTGGGTCAAGGCTGACCTCTGGCTGAAGGTCTTCCCACACTGGGGACATTTGTAGGGCCTCTCCCCTGTGTGGATGCGCTGGTGGGTGAGCAGGGTGGAGTTGTGCTTGAAGCCCTTCCCGCAGTCAGGGCAGCGGAAAGGCCTCTCATCCGTGTGAATCCGCTGATGTACGAGGACATCTGAGCTGCTTTGAAACCTCTTCCCACACTCCCCACACTCATAGGGCCGCTCCCCGGTGTGGCTCCTCTGGTGGATCATCAGGTGATGGCTCCGGCTGTAGGTCTTGCCACAGTCGGGACACTCGTAAGGCCGTTCCCCAGTGTGGATCCTCTGGTGAAGCATCAGTTCAGAGCTCTGGCTGAATCTCTTCCCACACTGCCCACACTCATAGGGCCTCTCGCCGGTGTGGGTCCTCTTGTGGACAATCAGGTTCGACTTCTGGGTGAATCTCTTCGCACACTCGGGACACTCGTAGGGCCTCTCCCCGGTGTGGATGCGCCGGTGCTTGACGAGGTCGGGGTTATATTTGAAGCCCTTCATGCAGTCGGGGCAGCGGAAGGGCCTCTCATCTGTGTGAACCCGCTCGTGTGTGAGGAGATGGGAGCTTGTCTGAAACCTCTTCCCACATTTGGGACACTCATAGGGCCTCTCATTTGTGTGTGTGCGCTGATGCTTCAGAAGAGTGGAGCTTCTCTGAAAGCTCTTCCCACATTGCCCACACTCATAGGGCCGTTCCCCCGTGTGGCTCCTCTGGTGGTTGATCAGGTCAAAGTTGTCTCTGCAGCTCTTCCCACACTCCCCACACTCATAGGGCCTTTGTCCAGTGTGGATCCTTTGGTGGCGGATCAGGGCTGAGCTTCGGCTGAAGCACTTCCCACATTCCCCACACCTGTAGGGCTTCTCCCCATCGCAAAGCTGCTCGGAGACCCCCAGCACTGAGCTCTGGCCGCCATCCTGTCCCGGGGTGGGTCTTTCCTCCTCTGACCTCTCTGGGCTACGTTTGCAGCCCCTCCTTGTGCGGGATCTCCGGGGCTTTCCCTCCCCGTTGGATTCCTGCACTGTGGAGCCGCTCAAAACAGCCTCATACCCAAGGTTCTGCTGTGGTGACTCAGCCTCCCTGCTCTCCACCCTCAGCTCCTGGTCTGGGGGAGGAAGGACAAGGAGAGGATGGGATTTGGCCCTGTGCCACAGGAAAGGGCAAAGAGATGCCCCCAGTGTGTCCCCAGCAGGACAGCTTTGGCAGCAGGGTTGTCCTGCAGCCGGGGGCTGTGCTGGGCTGGGAGATGGAGCAGGAGAGATGGGGAAAGGGGCACTGACTTCCTCCTCACCTTCCTGGGACTCCCGGGCCATCTTCCTCTTCCTTATAGCCTCCTCCTCCTGCATCGGGCCAAGGTTTGGAAATGGGAAATCCTGGTTTAGGGGAAAACAAGGGCTGAGCGCGTTGGGTTTGATGGTCCCGCTGACTCTCTTGGCTTGAAAAGACAGGTGTCTGCTAAGGAAGGCAGAGCCTCCCTTAAAATTGAAAATGTAAACCCCCTCCCTCCAAATTACTATAATTTTGAAATTAAGGGGCACTCAGGGAAAGATATGGAAATAGGAATAACAGTTCTTTGCTAGGAAAAATAAAATAAAAAATGCAGTAGTACAAAAAAAAAAACCACTGACAGAGTCAGAATCCAACCCGACACCCTGTTAGTCAGGGTGTTTGTTGCACTCCAATTAAATGGTGGCTGCCGTCCTCCTGGTGTGACAGAGGTGGTTCTGTTGAAGCAGTGATCCTGCAGAAGGGTGTAGTTTTCCTCCAAAGGTCCAGTGGGGGTGTAGATAGGTCTGGTCTTCCTCGCGAATCTAGTGTAGAAGAAAAGCTGCTCCTCTGGGAATCCAGTGGGAAAAGCCTGACTGTGGTGTTCCAAATCTCTGATTATAAGCAGGTAGGGATGCTTGGCTCCTCCCCCTGGGTGGGGCATCTCACAATGGGATAATGTAATTTTATCAGCCATGCAGTGAGGCTCAATGGCCCATTAACAGAAGATATCTCCCTGAAAGGGAGGATTGTCAATGGGGCTCAATGCCTCATTAACAGAAAATATCTCCCTGGAGGGATGATGGGTTGTGGAAGAGATAAAAATAAACTGCCCCACCTGGTTTTAACAGCTTGCCCATTAATAGAGAATATCTGCCCTGGAGTTAGAAGGGGATGGGTCATGGAAGTGATAAAGAACACTGCTCCACCTGGTTTCAACAGATGGTGATAAAATACATACTGCTGGTTACATCTTGCATTGCAACATAAGACAAGATGGACATGGACCAGGGGTTGATGCCAGGCACGGTGGGCACCAGGACAGGGGGGACACAGGGACACTGGGGACATGGTCCAGAGGGTGACAACAGGCAGCAGGGACACTGTTTTGAGGTGACACCAGCGGGTGTTCCCAGAGACAGGGCCCAGAGACTGGGCTGAGGTCTGGAAATGAGAAATCCTATTTCCAAGAGAAAAAGAAGGTATGAGAGCATTTTGTTGGGCATTCCTCCTGCCCTAACCTATCTCTAGAAGTCACCAGACATTTTGTGTCCATAAAAATCTCCAGACCACCAAGATTCTGCCCAAAAAAACCTCCAGACCACAAAAATTTAATTGCAAAACCCCTCAGAAATGCCATCACTAAGCCTTCCAAGACTTGAATGTCTCATGATTATTTCAAAAAAGAGCTCCCCATGAATTGCCCCTCTCTGGTCTCTCCACTTTGGACTTCTGGGGATTCTGCCTCTATTGAGTGCTCTCCTCTCCAGGGTCCCCACCCTCTCCAGGCTGTCACAGGAATCCCCAGGGTCCCCCCTCTCTGCTCTTCTGACCTTGGGCCTCTGGGGCTCCCCCTTCTCTGTGCTGCTGGGGGTTCCCCGCAGCCCCCGGGGGTTCCCCGGCTCCCCCTCTCTGGGCTCCCCCTTAGCAATTCCGGGGCTCTTGGGGTCCCAGCGCTCCCGTTTCCCCTGACTCTGCTCCAGGCCGTGGGGAGCTCCAGGGCTTCCCCCTCCCCAGGGTGTTCCCCTCTCCGGGCTGAATCCTGGCGGTCTCCTCTCTCTGGGCTGCACACTTCGGTGTCCCAGTGTTCTCCCCTCTCCTGCCCTCCCTCGCAAAAAAACAACCTCCCGGGACACCCCCAAAATCTCCCCAGGGGGCATTTGCGGCTTCGCTTTGGAGTCCTTTGAGCTCCAAAATCCCCCCCCTCCCCAAAAAAATACCCTCCCATGGAGCGCCCAGGATATTTGGGTGAGCTCCCCCTCTGCGGTCACCTGAGATATGGGGGGGAAATGCCCCAGGGGCCGGGAGGGCTGCGGACACAGCAAGGGCTGGAGCGTGTGGTCCCTCCAATTCCACTTCCCACTCCTCTTCCTCTATCCCAGCTCTTCCTCCCACTCCTCCTCCACGCCTCCTCCTCCACACCTCCTTCTCCTTCTCTTGTTCCCTCCAGCCCTGGTCCCGCTGCTTCTCCCTCCCCGCTCCACCATCCCATTCCTCCTGCCCCGGTCCCGCAGCCCTCGCAGCCCGCGGCAGGAGCAGGGATGGAGCCGGGACAGGTCGGGATGGGCAGCGCGGGGCTCTCGGCTGCTCCCACCCGCTGGGGCCGGGGGAAACCCAGCCCAGGGAGAAGGAGAGGCAAACTGGGAAAACTGGGGGCTGCAGATCCACACAGGGGCTTGCTGGGGACCCTGGCTGGGGGCTGCCAGCCCCTGGGGCTTCTATCGGGCGATCTGGGAAGGGGGAACACAGAGAGGGCTGGGGGATGCCCGGAGTGGCATCTCTGGGATGGACTGGGCCGTACTGGGATCATACTGGGAGGGAGTAGGAGGCTGCAGGGGCAATTGAGTACGTGTTGGGGGCAAATGGGATATACTGGGAATGACTGGGATGATTCTGAGAATGACTGGGAGCAGCTGTGAGCAACTGGGATCATACTGGGAGCAACTGGGAGTGGCTGACTGCATGCTCGGGGTGATTGGAAGCAACTGGGTTTATGCTGGGATTAACTGACATCATACTGGAGGTGACGGGGATCATACTGGCAGTGAGTGTGACTACACTGAGGCTGATTGGGAGAGGTTGGGAGGAAATGGGATCATACTGGAAGGAACTGGGAGTGACTGGGAATAGGCTGGAAGGAACTGGGGTACACTGAGAGAGACTAGGAGTGACTGGAATGAAAGTGAGGGTGAAACAGAGCAACTGGAACCATGTGGGGCCCAACTGGTTCCTACTGGCAGTGACTGGGAGCACACTGGGGTCATACTTGGATCATACTGGGAGTGACTGGACTAATACTGGGAGTACCTGAGAGTGACTGGGAATACACCATGCACATCATCCCCCTTACTGGGGGTGACTGGGAGCACACTGGGAGCAGATGGCATTATACTGGGACTGACTGGGTTACCCTAGCTGGGGGCAGATGGGACCATAGTGGGAGAGATTGGAAGCAACTGGGATTATTCTGGGACCACACTGGGAGTGCTGGTGCATGACTAGGATCATACTGGAGCTTACTGGGATCATATTGGGGTTGAAAGGGAGTGACTGAGATCACACTTTGGGCTCCTGGGAGCAACAGAGAGAAACTGGGATCATGCTGCAAGCAAATTGGAGTAACTGGAAAGGACTGGATGCATGCTAGAGGTAACTGGGATGTTGTGGGCATGACTGGGATCATACTGGGATAGCTAACAGCTTCCTGGGGCCACTAGGAATGTTTGGGAATGACTACGGATATGCTGAGGGCAACTGGGATATACTGGGAGTGTCTGTAAGCATACTGGGGTGACTGGAAGCACACTGGGCACAGCTGGGCCCATGCTGGGTGAGACTGGAATCCCACTGAGGGTGACTGGAATCCTACTGGGATTGACTGGGAGTGGCTGGGAGCAAGTGGAATCATGCTGAAAGCAACTGGAAGGAAGTGGGAGTGACTGGGAGCATGCTGGGGGTGACTGGGATCTACTGGGAGAGACTGGGGATCGTACTGGAGGCTACTGGGGTCATGCTGGCATTGACAGGGAGCACCTGGGATCACACTGGGGGCCACTGACAGCATAATGGGAGTGACTGGGATTAGACTGCAAGTGACTGGGATCCTACTGGGAGTGGCTACAACCATACTGGGACTATAGTGGGTGTCAATGGACCCTGACTGGGGGTTACTGGGAGCTACCAGCATAGGCTGGGAGCCAGCTGCGCACACACTGGGAGGAAGTGGGAATGATAGGATGCATGCTGGTGACAGCTGGGATGTACTGGGAGTGACTGGGGTCACCTGAGCCACGCTGAGGTAACTGGGAGTGCCTGGGAATGACTACGAGTTCATGGCAACTGGGATATGCTGGGAGTGTCTGTAGGCATACTGGGGTGACTGGGAACACACTGGGGGTGACTGGGATTCACTGGGATTTGCAGAGCCTCCACTGGGGACAACTGGAAGTGATCCCCCCGTTCCCCCCAGCCCTCCCTCGGGCACTGTCCCATCTCCCACCCTGCACCACTGGGATCTGCCCGGAGCAGCGCGATGGCTCCAGGGCTGGGGCTGGGGGCGCTCCTGGGGGTCAGGGGGAGTGGGACCCCAGCACCGGGACCCTGAACCTGAACCGCCATTCCCGGCACAGGGACCCCTCTGCTCCCCTTTTCCTGCACAGGGACCCCCCTGGATCCCCCATTTATGGACATCAGGACTCCCTGGTCACCTTTTCCCAACCATCCCATGGCTCCCAGACTCCAGACTTCCCTGGGACACTCTGGAATACCTTGGACCCCCATTCCTGCCTTTCTCAGCCCCCAGCCCCAACTTTCTGCAAAACCAGAGGCCCCCTGAACTCCCCATTCACAAACATCCCGGGTGTCCCCACCCCGTTACCCCCCTTTTCTGGGAAAGCCTGGACTCCCTTTTCCTGGGCTCAAGGACCCCCTGGAACTCCTTTCTATCTCTCCATGTCCCTGCCCTCCCATTTCCTTGACCCTGAGACCCCTCTGCCCCCCATTCCTGAGAATGGAGTCACCCTTTTACTCCTTTGCCTGAGATCCCCCCTGCACCCCCTTATCCAGCACCAACACAACCTTTTCCTGGCCCCCCACCTCTTCAGCCCCCAGCCCCACCCTTTCCCTGGCCCTGGGACCTCTGGGCTGTCAATCCTGCCTTTCCCAGCCCCAGCCCCTCCTTTCCTCACACAGAGGAGCCCTGGCACCCCCTTTCCTGGGCACAGGACAGACCATCCCACCTCTCCCAATCCTTGCCCCACCTTTCCTTGACTCTGAGCCCCTGAACCTCCTTCCCAGCTCTCCCACCTTTCCTTGACCAGTTGAGTTCCCTGCATCCCAAATCTCTCACCCACCCCAGCTCCCCCAAATCTCCGTGTCCCCCCCAGTTCTGCCCTCCCTGCAGTGCCTGGAAGTGGTGCTGTCGGAGCCTGGCCCGGGGGTCTCCCAGTCCTTGATTGTGGGGGACGTGGACGGGACCCCCTGGGAGCGCTGGGGCAGCGAGCGGGGCCGGATGGAGCTGCAGACAGCGGGGATGGGGGCAAGAGCTGAGCTGGGATATTGGGATAGCCAGAACTGGGATATTGGGATAGCCAGAGCTGGGATATTGGGATAGGCAGGGCTGGGATATTGGGATAGCCAGGGCTGGGATATTGGGATAGCCAGGGCTGGGACACTGGGATAGCCAGGGCTGGGATATTGGGATAGCCAGAGCTGGGACACTGGGATAGCCAGAGCTGGGATATTGGGATAGCCAGAGCTGGGACACTGGGATAGCCAGGGCTAGGATATTGGGCTATCCAGCCCCGGCTCAAGGACAGGAACCAGCACGTGGCCAACAGTGCCCTGGAGACGGGGCCGGTACAACCAGAATGGGGGGAGTTGGGGGAGCCGGGGGCCGGGCTGGGATCTGTGGGGCTGGGGGAATCTCTGGGAATGGGATGGGACCTGTGGGACTGGTATGGTAATCCAGGGAGCTCCATGGGGCTCTGTGGGGCTGGGACACAACTCCATGGGTCCGTTCTTGTCTCGGTCTCTCTGCGAGCCTCTCAGGAACCCTGGGCCAGTCTCGAGTCGGCAGACACCGAGGAGGGCAGCCCCGACACGGCCGACAGCGGGGAGACTCTCTCTGTGCCCCGAGGGTACTGAGGGCACCTGGGCTGGGCGCCTTTGCAGCACAAGAGACACCAGAGACATCGGTAGAAGATAAAGGGCCGACTCTTAGCAGGGGTTAGTCCAAGGTTTTATTAGGATCCCAAAGGAGCTCCTGCACCTCAGGGGCCTCCTGCCGAGAGCCCCGGGAGATGTCCGAAGGTCACATTTCAAGGGAGGAGGAAACCAAAAGTAGATAACATTTTACCAACCAATAGGTATCTCTGAGGGATGGGAACTGGGGGATAGACATATAGGGCAGCGTATGGGACTAGGCCTGGGGGGCTGACCCCTGGCCTCTGGCAAATCACTCGACAACTTGGACCGAAACTTCTGGATGGGGGGGATGGGATGCTGAGTGATTGACAGAGAGCCAGGGTGGGGGTTTAGGGATGATCTCATCCCAGGAGAGGGATAACACAGATAAAGGGAGGGGAGTACAGTCTGGGATAAACCATTTGGGAAAAATATTGGAATACAAAACAAAACTACTTCAAAATATTACAAAATATAAAAACGCACTACAACATCTCCCTCTTTTCGTTTAAATAAAAAAGGAGAGGCACCTAGACATTAAATTTCAGCTCGGAGTGATATCAAGCATCAGCAAACCAAGGCTGTTTTGTAAATTCTGCAGAGGTTTCTGTCTCTTCCTCAGAAGAGGTAGGAACAGTCACCTGATTGATCTCTAAAGGGGAAATAGCTTTCAATATCAGTTTGGTCACAATGCTCTTGATGATCCCAAAACTGATCAAAATAACAAGAAAAACAAACAAAACTAAAAATACAGATTTCAATATGGATCTGACCCAGCCCGAGAGTCCCCATTTTTGGGAAAGTCCGTCCATCCAGTCTGTTTCTTGCTTGATGTCTTGGACCATTTGTTGCATCTTTCTGATGATTTTGTGGACATCCTCAGCTTTGGATGACAGATTCAGGCAAAGATTCAGGCAACAGAGACCTTCAAACTCTTCCACATCTGACTTGGATGGATGGCTGTCAACATGAGCAGCAGAAGGATGGGGCTCATTCTGATGGTAGAGGGGCCGAGTTCAGATTAAGGGGAAACACTAAAAAGACACGGTTTTTCAGGAAACTGAGTCAGGAAAAGGTTTTTTCAGCAGGGACTGTTTCTTTGTCTCCTGTGGTAAAGTGGTTGGCTGTGATAGACTCTGCACAAGGCAGTGTAGGTGGTGGTGTGCCTGTTGGAAACTCCAAATAAAAATCATTAGTTTAAGAAAAGGATGGTTACTTTAGGGAAACTTCATGCTCCCTCTGGTATTCTAAAGGAACTCTGGGGATAGGGATTAGTGGAGGGAGACCATGGGAGAGGGGAAAGGGTGGTAGGAATTTGTGGGAACATAAAAAAGGGGTAATAGCACAATGGAAGGGAAAAGGGGAAAGTGGGAGAGGGGTAGGAAGGCCACAGGAATTGGGGAAGGGTATTAGAAGTGGGACTTATCGGACTGGAAGGTTCTTTTATTATTGACATGGGCTTTTGAATGCAGGGCAGCTTGCCAGTGTTCTGTGCTCTTCTTCCTTTTAGGCTGTTGCTTTGGCTTGATGGTTGTTGGTTTTGGGTTCTATTTCCTTGGTAGACATGTGGAGGACTTCTATGATGTAGATAATATTTTATAGGTTTGTAGTCTGGAGCATGTTTACTACCTTGTACTGGAACTCCACCAGGTCCTGTCACATCGGCTGCTTGGGGGCCTTTTCTTCCTTGTACTATATTAAATTCCACAATTTCTCCATCTCCTAAACTGGGGAGATATTTCCTGGGGTTATTCTTTTTTATAGCAGTCTGATGAACAAACACATCTTCTTTGTTATCATTCCGGGTTATGAAACCATATTTGTTTTTTACATTGAACCATTTTACCGTCCCCAAAATGTTCATGGCAAGGACTTTTTTACCTTTGCCAGTGGGTTTGTGTTGGTGTTGCTGGTGCGCTGCTGTATGACATGCATTCCGCTCCTGGTGCTGACGGCTGTGCTCAGGCTCAGCCCTGTCCTGTGCTGGAATTGAACACACCCTATTTTTGTCATAGCGCTGGGAAAAAGAGCGCTCTTTATTCAGTTTTTTGAAAGGTTGTCTTTTGGGGAATTCTGATCTTCAAGGTTATTGTATTTAAAATCTAAAAACTGCTTTTTCAGAGGGCAGTCAGGCATCCAATGCCCTAACTTCCCACAAAGATGGCAAGGTCGATTAGAGTTGGAGATTCTCTCTTGTGGCATTGTGACGTGCTGAAGCTGGTTGGTGGATGGTGGATCAGGGGCGTCCACAGCTGCAATCTTTCTCTGTGGTTTTGGTCTCTCGTCCTGGTCAGCAAGGGTGATGGTAACTTTCCTCTCACACACTTCTAGCATTGACTGTAGTGTTGGTGCTGGATCGAGAGGCAGGCTCAGGATGGCAGCTTTACACTTCTCATTGGCATTTTCTTTAGCAATCTCGGTGAGGATTTCCATCCTGGCTCTTTCGTTCTGAACTTGAAATTCGACAGCTTTTCTCAGCCTTTCCACAAAACTCAAAAAGGACTCAGATGAAGATTGTGTTATTTTCAAATAATTTTCGAGCGGAACACCAGGACGGAGCCCAAAGAAAGCTTTCTCAGCTGCTCTAGCACATTCTTTGAAAACCTTTCTGGGAATGCCCTCTGCCTGACTTGCTCCTTCCTCCCACTCCCCTTGTCCACAGAGATGGTCGAGAGATATCAATTTACCATAAACATCATGGGCAGTAGCTTCATCAGCCCACACAGCTGGTAAAATTTCTCTCAATCCTTTTTTCCATGCTGCATCCCACAAGAGATATTCAGACGAGGATAACAGGCAGGTAAAAAGGTGTTTGATATCAGCGGGTGTTAAGGTATTAGCAGAAAGTGTAGCTTTAAGGAGTCCTCTAAAATATTCACTTGATCTACCAAAATCTTTTTGGGCTTTGGCAAGTTCTTTGACAGAATCAACAGAAAGGGGGGTATAATGTGGCTGAATCCCCCCGTTTAAATCTGAAATATATGACACAGGGGCTGCAGAAAGAACCAGTGATGTTTCCGGCTTCTGGCTGCCGAACTCAGCACCTCCGGTTTCTCTGACCTGGGAGCTGGAGGGCGGGCTGAGGGAGGGGCGGAGGGAGGCCGCGGCTGGTGGGCAAAGCCGTGAGGGGGCGGAGGGGGGCGGCGGGAGGGTGCTGGGAGGGAGGGTTTCGGGGGCGCGGTTTTCCGACCAGAATGGGCTGTTGGGAGAGCGTAAAGGATTGTGGAAAGAAGAAGAACCAGGCATTGCCATGTGGTATCCACCATCATGGTCTGGGGAAGTTACTTCAAGCAGATCGGGGGTACAAAGGCGGGCACTAAGATTGTGGGACGGGGTTTCACAACCTGGGGAAGCAGGGGAAAGGGTAGGGTCCCGGGGAATTTGACTAGAACTGTCCGGGTTGGAGACAGGGAGCTTCTGAGGGAAGCTAGGGAGTGTAACTTTCTTCAGAATGCCCTGTGCCGGGGCTGGGGGTGAGGAAAGAAGGTTAGGAGAGGGAGAACATAACTTGGAGGGGGGTAGATCGGGTTTCTGGGAAACAGAGGTGTTGAAACTGTTCCCGGATGGCTGTTCCTGCATCTTTAAATTAGATTTTACAACATTTCTTATCTGCAGGGCTAAAAAAGCAAATTTTGACGGAGATGTGTCACCAGATTTCCCTGCTCTCAATAACTCATTACCAATTTTGTCCCAAAAAGCCAAATCACTAATATTTTCAGTTGATACATCGGGAAAGTGAAGAAACAGCCATCTAACAAATTGTTTAAAATCTGTTTTTGAAAATCGGATTTTTTCACTCTTAAGAATGTTCAAAAGATGATAGTAGACACCTTTGTGAGATACAGAAAGCTTTGCACCCATTGTAGCTGTGATTTTAAATTTTGTATCTCAAATTTCACCAACCCAGGTGGGGGGGGGGGAGGAAAAAAAGGCCTGCAGCTGGCAGCCTGCCAAAAATAGAGAAAAAAAAACTTCGGCTCTCTGCAGCGAGCCTGAAAACAAAGGCAGGGAAACACCCCCCCTCCCGAAGAGGGGAGAAACGGGAAGAAGGTAAACTTACCAATCCAGCTGTGGGACAGGAAAACAGGAGGTCCTGGGATGGTGACTTCTACCTGAAACTGACTCTTGAGGGAAGAGTTTCTTGCACAGAGGAGCAATTCATTAAAACGGAGTGTGTTCTTCTGAGGTAGCTTGCCGGCCAAAGGCTTTGCGAACAGTCTGAAATAATGTCCGAGCCCCGTCCGTGAGGTCCGGGGATGGTCTCAGAGCCCGACGTTGGTCGCCAAAATGTCTCGGTCTCTCTGCGAGCCTCTCAGGAACCCTGGGCCAGTCTCGAGTCGGCAGACACCGGGGAGGGCAGCCCCGACACGGCCGACAGCAGGGAGACACCCTCTGTGCCCCGAGGGTACTGAGGGCACCTGGGCTGGGCGCCTTTGCAGCACAAGAGACACCAGAGACATCGGTAGAAGATAAAGGGCCGACTCTTAGCAGGGGTTAGTCCAAGGTTTTATTAGGATCCCAAAGGAGCTCCTGCACCTCAGGGGCCTCCTGCCGAGAGCCCCGGGAGATGTCCGAAGGTCACATTTCAAGGGAGGAGGAAACCAAAAGTAGATAACATTTTACCAACCAATAGGTATCTCTGAGGGATGGGAACTGGGGGATAGACATATAGGGCAGCGTATGGGACTAGGCCTGGGGGGCTGACCCCTGGCCTCTGGCAAATCACTCGACAACTTGGACCGAAACTTCTGGATGGGGGGGATGGGATGCTGAGTGATTGACAGAGAGCCAGGGTGGGGGTTTAGGGATGATCTCATCCCAGGAGAGGGATAACACAGATAAAGGGAGGGGAGTACAGTCTGGGATAAACCATTTGGGAAAAATATTGGAATACAAAACAAAACTACTTCAAAATATTACAAAATATAAAAACGCACTACAACACGTTCTCTCCTCGTTCCCAGGTCTCCACACAGTGCAGGTGGTTTCCAGCTGTGACCTCCTGTCCAATGGAGCATCCATGGATCCCACTGGTATGGCCATAAGGGGTGGGATTTCATCTCCTTCCAGCTGGGACCCAGGAGCTTTGCAGTGTCTGACGGTGCCACCTGGATCACCCAGAGGTGCTGGGAATCCAAAGGGATCATGGTGCAGTGAATGAAGCATTACCTGGGATACACCTGTGGGGAAGAGCTCCCAAATGGAGCTCTATGGTTGGAGGCTCTGGAGCACAAAGGTGGGTGTGGAGGGGAATTCCTAAGGGAGTGTGGGATTCAGGAATGGGAGACTTGGAATGCAGGAATTCCCATGGAATTTCCATGGCCGAATCTCACTCTCATCCCACTCAGGTGAGAATTGCATGGATGGATCCCTCCCAACTCAGTGCCACTCTGTGGAGAATTCCATGGGGAAATGATTTGAATTGATGACCAATCCAATGAGAGCAGTGAAATGAGACCTAATCCCTGCTGGGGTTCCATGGGACATCAATCCCAATCCTTTGCCCAGGCCGGCTCTGCTGTGCCCGTGGGAGCACCAGGGGAGTGCCCTGTCCCTGCCCTGAGCCCAGCACGAGCCTTTCCTTGGCTGTTCTGTGCCCTGCCCGGGGCAGGAGGGCATGGCCGGAGTGGCTTTGGTGGCCCCGGGCACCCAGCCGGGCTGCAGCCACTGCAGGGGTTCCTGGGGAATGTTCCAGAGCAAAGCTTAAAGCAAACAATGGTTCCTGGAGGGGATTTTGCCCCTGGGCCTCTGCTGGGAGCCCAAGGGCAACAGCCCAAAGTGCTGGAGCTCAGTGTCCCTCGGCCAGGCCGTGTTCCCTGGCTGTCCCCTGTCCCTCAGCTCTGTAGGACCTGGGGCAACCCTCGGGAGAAAATCCTGAGCCCCAGCTGGGCCAGTTGTCCCCAGGTCACTCTCAGTCACCCCAGTATGATCCCAGCATGGTCCCAGGGCTTTCCATTCACCCCTGGTATAGTTCCAGCCACTCCCAGCACGGTCCCAAGTCACTCCCAGATACTCACAGTATTACTCCAGTAACTTCCTTTATGGTTCCTCTGTGATCCCAGTCACTCCCCATCACTCCCAGTATATCCCAGTTCCCCCAGTGTGTCTCCACTCACTCCCAATAGCTTCCAGCATGATTCCAGTTGCTCACAGTCACCCCAGTCACCTCCAGCGTGATTCCTGTCACTCCCTGTATGTCTCAGTTGCCCCAATATGGTCCCAGTTGCCCTCAGCCTGCTCCTAGTCACTTCCAGTATGATCCCACTATGACCTCAGTTGCCACCAGCACAGACCCAGTCATTCCAAGTATGATCCCAGTGGGATCCCAATCTCTCTGAGCATGGTCCCAGTCAATCCCAGTTGCTCCCAGTGTAGACCCGGTCACTGCCAGTCGCTCTCAGTGCGTTCCCAGTCACCCTAAGTCTGGTTACAGACACTCCCAGTATATCCCAGTTGCCCTCAGCATACTCATAGTCACAGCCACGTGTCCCAGTAAGGTTCCAGTTTCCACCAGTATGATCCCAGTCAGTACCAGGCAATGCCAGTTGGTCCCACTATGATCCCTGTTGCTCAAGCTCTGGTCCTGCTGGTTCCCAGTGTGCCCTGATCCTGCTCCCAGTGGGTCCCAGTCCTGGTGTATCCTGATGTATCCCAGTGTATCCCGGTGTAGCCCAGTGTATCCCGTTGTATCCCAGTGTATCCCGGTGTACCCCAGTGTATCCCAGCCTGTCCCAGTCCATGCCAGTCCCTTCCCAGCAGCCACCGCCGTTTCCCGGATCCTGCCCCTCCCGGCCCCGGAGCTGCCGCTGGACGCCCCCCAAGTGTCGCTGCTGAGTAAGGAAGCGGCACAGACTCACAAGAAGGCTGCTTTGCACAGCAGTAGTTTTAATATGAAAATTCTCTCTTTTTATAGACTGTGCCGATACATTCAGACCAGATTGGTCAATCAATCAATACATTTCACCTGACTGGCTAATTAACAAAAACACCTTTCTTAGAAACAATCCTTGAGAAAAACAGGAAAACAGAGAGTAGGAAAACACCACCTGCAGGTTGTTTATAATAACAAGCTATCATTGTGTCCCTACAACTCCCTAAAAGTCTCACAAGTCAGCTGTGAGAAAACTTACCTGGTTTTCTCGCTCTCTGACCAGCCTGTCACACCCACACCCAAGGTGCTGCCGGGGCTCGGGGGCTTCGTGTTGGGCTTTGTCTGCCTTGGCTGGGGCTCGGCCTCCACTACGGGAGAAGGTGAGGGGGGATCCCCTGGGGGTCCTGTCCCCCTGGGGAGCGCTTGTGACTCCCCCATGTGCCCCCATGCTGGGGACACCACCTTTTCTCTCCCTAGAGTCCTGACCCAGCTCCTGCTCCCCCCTGGGAGGGGCTTTGGGGAGTCCCCCTGGGACCTCCTTGAATCCCCATTCCTGGGCACTGGGACGCCCCCACATCTCCTTGCCCAGCTGCGGGATCCCCTGTACCCCCTTATCCTGCACCGACACCCCCTGCACCCCTTTTCCCAGCTCTCCTCCTCTGGCAGCCCCTGGATCCCCCGTTTCCGTGAGCCCGGGGACCCCCGGAGCCCCATTCCCGGCCAGCCCGGGGCACCTCAGCCCCAGGCCTCCCTTTGCTGGGAAACCCGGCCTGGGCACGGGGCTCTGCAGCTGCTCTGGGATTTATGATCACCTGGAGGAAAGGGAGAGAACAGAGGAGAGAGAGAAGGAGACTGTGGATCAGGGATCGGGGTCCCAGCGCCCAGTCCTGCTCCGCCAGTGGGCTCCAGGCAGAGTTTGAGCGCAGGTCCAGCGAGTTCAGCACGGCCGAGGAGGGTCCCGGGAGATGCCAGGGGGGATCCCGGGGAATTCCCTGGAATTCCCCCGTCCCCTCCCCCTGCGCTCCTTCGGGCACCTTCGATTCCGCGTTCCCCTCTCTGCGCCGCCGCGATCTGCCCGGAGACCGGTGACGTCACAGAATCCTCGGTATACCATTGGCGGGCAGGAAAGAGCAGCGTTAATGGCGGCTCTGGGGGCGGGGCCGTAGCGGAGCAGCGGATTGGCTGCAGCGCTGGGGCTGGGGGCGCACCTGGGGGGCTTGGGGGGGGCGGTGAGGGGGACCCTCGACAGCCGGAATCCCCCGAACCGCAATTTCCGGGCACTGGGAACCCCCTGAACTTCCATTTCCGGGCACTAGAACAGCATCCACCCCCATTCCTGCATACTGTGACCTCCCTGAATCCCCTTCCCCAGCACCAGGACCCCCATGTTCTTTATCTGGCCCCAGGACCACGCTGAACCCCCCTGAACCACCATTCCTGGGTACTATGACTCACTGCCCCCCCTGGCCAGCGCTGGGATCCCCTGTTACTTCTTATCAGGCACGAGTACATCCCTAAACCCCTGTTTCTGGGCATCAGCACCTCTCTGAACCTCCATTTGCGGGCACTACAACCCCTCTGAATGTCCATTTCCAGGGAGGAAATTTCCCTGAACCCACATTTCCCATACAGGAAACCCCGATTCACTATTTCTGTGCCACAGGACACCCCTGGAACTCAATTTCCAGGCCCGGGATCCCACCGTCCCCTCTGTTCCCTGACAACGAGACCACTTATCTTGGTTTGAAAAGACAGGTGTCTGCTGAGGAAGGCAGGAGCCTTCCCTGAAATAGAAAATGTAAACCCTCTCCCTCCAAATTGTTATAATTTTGAAATAAAGGGGCTCTCAAGCAAAGATATGGGAGGGGGAATAACTCTTTATTAGGGAAGAAAATTTTAAAAAATAAAATAAACAACGCAGTAATACAAAACAACACTGGCAGAATACGACCTGACACCCTGTTGGTCAGGGTGTTGATAGCAGCCCAATTGAAATGGTGGCTGCAGTCCTCCTGGAGTGGCAGGTGTGGTTCTGTTGAAGCAGTGATCCTGTAGAAGTGCGTAGTCTTTCTCTGAAGATCCAGTGGTGCTGTAGATGGGCCTGGTCTTCCTCTGGGAATGCAGCAGGAAAGGGATACTCCTCTGGGAATCCAGAGGAAAAGGCTGATGGTGGTCTTCCAGATCGCAGATTATATCCAGTTAGGAATGCTTGGCTCCTCCCTTGGGGCGGAGCTTCTCACAGTGGGATGATGTAGGTTCATCAGTCAGGCATTGAGGCTCAATGGCTCGTTAACAGAAGACATTTTCCAGGGGGAACATTGGTTGTGGAAGAGGTACAAAACCCTGCCCAGTTAACAGAAGATAACTGCCCCACCTCTAACAGATAGGAATAGAATACACACCCCCATTTCCAACCTAAGACACTGCTTGATCCCCCATTCCTGGTACTGGGACCTTCTTTTACCACCATATCCAGGTCTGAACCCCCTCTCCCCCTGCACATCCATGCCTGGCACTAAGACTGCCCTGACCCCCCTCATCTTGCACCAATAGCCCCTTGCACCCCCTGCTCCCCCGTCCCCCGCAGATAAGGGGAGAGAGAGGTCACTCAGGGATCACCATCACAGGCACAACAGCCCCGAGGTGGGAAAATGAATTGGATTTGGGACTGAGTGAATCAGAACAGCAGAACGAGGAGTGAAATAAACCCTGAAAAAGAACCTTCTCCCGACCTCTTTGTCCTTCACGGACTTCACTTTATTCCCGACTCCCTCCCTGTGCTGCCCAGCGGGGCAGGGAGAGGGGATGGGAGTCATGGTCAGTTCCTGCCACTGTTTCTGCCTCAGGGACAAGAATTCCTTCCCTGGTCCAGTGGGGGGTCCCTCCCATGGGGTCTGTTAAAAACACCAATCACTCATAAAAAATTTTTAAAAGTTTAATAGTAATAAAATGGTTATAAAAATAGTAATATAATTAGAGTAATAAAAATTGGGACAATTTGGATTAGGACAATACAAGACAATAAAAACAAAGGGTTACGGACATTTCAGGTGCCTCTTTCTGGGCAAAATAAGCCCCAAAAAGGACCCACATTAACAGAAGATTAACCCTTAAAAGCAACAGCCTGTTGCATATTCATACATCATGCATAAAATCCATTCAAGCACAGGATTCTGTCTGGTCAGTGTCAACTTCTTCCTCTGGATCCTGACAGCGTCTTCAGGGCTGAACAAGGCAGGGAGAAGTTAATTTCTTCTGATAAGGGAGCAATTAATTCTTTTTCTCTGAAAGGTTTAGGTGTCCTGTGGCTGCTATCTCGGTGCAAGTACCTCATTCCTCTCTTTAAAAAAGTGTCTTACATAGACACTTACATATTACACATCATAGTTTCTATTATGTCATAAACTAAAACTATATTTAACACACCACTTAAGAAAATTAATATAGCAAAACTTTTGAACATAACACATATAATATTCATTTTAATATTTGCAAAAAGCCAGTCATAAAATGCGCATTTTTCACAGTAGTCTAAAATAGTCCATTTTACTGTTCAACTTTCTTGGCAGCTGGTGCATGATAAGGGATATGATCTATCCATTCAATACTATGTTCTCTGGCCTGGGTGTTTGTAAGGCTGTTCTTGAAATGGGTCCCATTGTCCAACTCAATTCTCTCAGGAGTGCCATGTTTCCACAGGATTTGCTTTTCCAGGCCCAGGATGGTGTTCCAGGCAGCAGCATGAGGCACGGGGTAGGTATCCAACCATCCAGTGGTGGCTTCCACCATGGTCAGCACGTAGCGCTTGCCTTGGCATGTCTGGGGCAGTGTGATGCAGTCAATCTGCCAGGCCTCCCCACATTTATATTTGAACCACCGCCTGCCATACCTTAGGGGCTTCACTGGCTTGGCCTGCTTGATGGCAGCACACGTCTCACAGTCATGGATAACCTGAGAAACACTGTCCATGCTTAAATCCACCCCTCGTCTCTTAGAGGTGGCGTCTCTGCGCTGATGGCCTGAGGCATCATGGGTCCCATTGAGCTAAGGATATCTCTCCCTTGTGTTCCCAATCTAGGTCTTTCTTGGACACCCCCATCTTTGCAGCCTGGTCTACCTGCTCATTGTTTCAGGCTCATAAGCCTGACTCTTGGGGACATGGGGGTCTACGTGATGGACTTTCACAGGTAGCTTCTCTAGCCAAGGGGCAATGTCTTTCCATTCATCAGCGGCCCAGATTGGTTTTCCTCTACGCTGCCAGTTGGCCTTTTTCCACCTTTCCAGCCAACCTCACAGAGCATTGGCTACTATCCATGAATCAGTATAAAGGTAGGGCTTTGGCCACTTCTCTCTTTTAGCAACATCTAGGGCCGGTTGAATGACTTTGAGTTCAGCAAGTTGACTTGATCCACCTTCTCCTTTGGTAGCTTGTGCAACCTGTCATGTGGGGCTCCATATGGCTGCTTTCCAAATCCAGTTCATCCCTATGATGTGACAGGAACCATCAGTGAAAAGAGCGTAGCGTGTTTCCTCTGCTGGTGATTGGTTGAATGGTGGAGCTTCTTCAGCCTGTGTCACTGGTTCTTGTTCCTCTTCATCAGTGAGACCAAAGTTTTCACCTTCCAGCCAGTTTGCAATTATCTCCAAAATCCCAGGCTGATTCAGGTTTCCAATACAGGCACGCTGTGTGATGAGAGCAATCCATTTGCTCCATGTGGCATCAGTGGCGTGGTGGGAACCTTTCCTTTAAACATCCACCCCAGCACTGGTAGTCGGGGTGCCAGGAGGAGTTGTGCTTCCATGCCAATCACCTCTGAGGCAGCCTGGACTCCTTCATAGGCAGCCAAGATTTCCTTCTCTGTGGGAGTGTAGATGGCTTTGGACCCTCTGTAGCTTCAGCTCCAGAATCCCAGTGGTCGGCCTCAAGTCTCCCCAGGCACCTTCTGCCAAAGGCTCCAGGACAAGCCATGGTTCCCAGCTGCAGAGTAGAGCACGTTCTTCACCTCTGGTCCCATCCTGACCAGGCCCAAGGGCTACCACATGAGCGATCTCCTGCTTGATCTGGGCCAAAGCTTGTTGCTGCTCAGGGCCCCAGTGTAAATCATTCTTTTTGTGGGTGACCAGGTAAAGAGGGCTCACAATTTGGCTGTACTCCGGAATGTGCATTCTCCAAAAGCCTATGGCACCTAGGAAAGCTTGTGTTTCCTTCTTGCTGGTTGGTGGAGACATTGCTGTGATCTTGTTGATGACCTCAGTGGGAATCTGACGCCGTCCATCTTGCCACCTCACTCCCAGGAACTGGATCTCTCGGGCAGGTTCCTTGACTGTGCTCATTTTGATGGCAAAGCTGGCTTCTAGCAGAATCTGGATGATCCTCTCTCCTTTCTCAAACACTTCCATTGCCATGTTCCCACACACAATGATGTCATCGATGTACTGCAGGTGTTCTGGAGCCTCACCCTTTTCCAGTGCAGCCTGGATCAGTCCATGGCAGATGATGGGGCTGTGCTTCCACCCCTGGGGCAGTCGGTTCCAGGTGTACTGCACTCCCCTCCATGTGAAGGCAAACTGAGACCTGCATTCTGCTGCCAGAGGAATGGAGAAAAATGCATTGGCAATGTCTATAGTGGCACACCACTCTGCTGCCTTGGACTCCAGCTCTTCCTGGAGTTCCAGCATGTCCGGCACAGCAGCGCTCAGCGGTGGAGTCACTTCATTCAATGCACCACAGTCCACAGTCAATCTCCATTCTCTTTCAGATTTACACACAGGCCAAATGGGGCTGTTGAAGGGTGAGTGGGTTTTGCTGACCACCCCTTGGCTCTCCAGCTCACGGAGCATTTTGTGGATGGGGATCACAGCATCTTGATTCGTTCGGTACTGTCGGCGGTGTACTGTTCAGGTGGCAATTGGCACTCGTTGCTCTTCCACCTTCAGGAGTCCTACTGCAGATGGGTTTTGCGACAGTCCAGGCAAGCTCTTCAACTGCTTGACACCCTGTGTCTCTACAGCAGCTATTCCAAATGCCCATCTAAGTCCCTTTGGGTCCTTGAAATACCCACTTTGGAGGAAGTCTATGCCTAAAATGGGCCTCTGGGCCAGTCACAATAGGATGTTTCTTCCACTCATTTCCAGTCAGGCTCACCTCAGCTTTCACCAAAGTAAAATCCTGTGATCCCCCTGTCACACCAGCAATAGAAACACACCCTGTCCCCACGTCTCAATGGGATTAATGTACATTGCGCACCAGTGTCAACCAAAGCTTTGTATTCTTGTGGTTCAGATGTGCCAGGCCAACGAATCCACACAGTCCAAAAAACATGGGTTTCCCTAGTCTCTACCTGGCTAGAGGCAGGGCCCCTCTAAGCCTGGTTATCCTTCTTTCCCTGGGCATATGCCTTGGAGGTTCCCCACGTGGAGGAGCCACGTGTTGGGTGCCAATAGATGATTTGTCCTGGTTCAGAGCAAATTTGGGAGAGAATCCCAAAGGGGCTCCTCTAGGAAAGAAGATTCAATCAGCCCCTCCCCACAGCCGGTCCAGGAGAAACTATCTCCTTGGAGAAAAGTGGAAAAAAACTGTTTATTAAACAATAAAACCTAAACAATATTAAACAATAAAAACCCTTGTTGCTCCAAAAGAGATGACAAATTGAGAAAACCCCGTCCCCGGGTTGCAGCTGAGCTCACTCAGTCTCTGGTCAGTCCCTCCGGTGCTGGAAATGTCGTGGGCCAGGCCTGGCCCAGTGGGCCAGAGGTGCAGATGCCAGTGCTCCCCCTGGGTGTTCAGTCCCGAGCAGGGTTCAAGAGGTTCAAATAAAAGGGAAAAAACCACAGTCCAGGGAACTTCTTTGCCTCAGCAAGCTAAACTAACTAAAAGCAAAAGAGAGCTCTGTCCAGCTGTCTGTCCATCTGCACAGAGTCAGGAATGTGTAGGAGCGAGTGCAGTGACAGAAAAAACATGTGCGCTTCTCTCCCCCCCCATCAATCTCTAAAGCACGTCTTAAAGGTGCAAAACTTGTTATTCAGCATAAACAGAATGAGACAATTGGGGATAAAAGTATCATATAGTCAACTCATGACATGTGTGCATAAAGACCTTTGAAATCACAGCTCTCTGTCTCGGCTGGACAGAGATGATCCCCCTGTGTCCTGTGCTCCAAGAGGGGGGACACACCCTGCCACTGGTGCTTGCCTTGGTCTCTGCAGGCCCAGGCAGATGCCAAAGCTGCTCTTCACAGCCTTCTCCCTTGCCACGCCCCTGTGCCAAGTGCAAGGGGCCTCAAGGATGGAAAGGAGCGCAAGGAGCCAAAGGGAGCCAGCTGTACCTACCTCACTGGGGGCTCCTGGGCAAGCACTTGGCTTGAGAAGCAAGCCCCTCTCTTCCAAAGTGCCTCCATTTCCCGGGGAACACCAACATGCACGTAAGAAAGCCTGGCAAGGCTGAATTACTCGTGCACCTTGTAGCACAGGCACTCCAGCTGGAGCTCATCTTCCTTCTGCCGAGTCTGTTTCCTCATGTCCCTTGTGGTGCGCAGCCCTGGGCCCCCTAGAAACAAGAGGTGCCCGCTGCCCCTTCGAGTGCCAGAACTCCTGCCCGCGCTGACGGCAGCAAAAGCAGGCTGTTGCCAGCCAGGGAGCGGAGCCCTGTTCCCTCAGGAGGCTCTCCTCAGCCCCTTGCCCACTGTGCACGCAGCACTTCTGCCTGCCTGCCCAGAACGCTCTTGCCACAGCACAGCACAAGCTGGCCGGCTCTGGGCTCAGCACAGCCCAAGCACAGGTCTCTGCAGGAAGACACAGCGGCTCTTTTGCAGCCTTGCCCCGCAGTGATGGGAAGGGGCCCCTGCCTCTGGTCTCACTTGCTTGGCTTTCTGCCTGCATCTGAGGCAGGGGCTGCCTGATTCCTCGCTTGTGGGGAGAGCAGAGCCGCCGGAAGCGCGCCCAGCGTGCAGGCACTGCCCGACAGCGCTGCGGCCGCTGGGACGCTGGCGCCCCCGAGTCCCAACCACTCCGCTGCCGCTGCTGCTTGATTTGCTTTTAGGCACAGACAAAGCTCACTGCTAGGCCACCATGGTCTCTGCTCCTGCCCTCTTCCTGTCCCTGTGTAGGGCTAGAGCATTGCTGTGCTTTCAGGAGGCTCTTGGCGGAAACTTGCGGCATTGCAAGCTCCTTTGCCCTGGCTGGATGCTTGCACTTGAATCCCTCACAGCTGGCTTCAGAGCACACTCCAGTTGGCTCTTCTAAAAACAGGCTCCTTTTCCCCTTCAGTGTGCTGGGCACGGCCTTGAAGTCCACGCTGCTGTGCAACTGGAGCAGCGGGACAGGGACCTTTGCAGCCTGAGCTGCCCTTGTTCCTCTCTGTCTGTGCACGGAACTCAGCGGGGAGGAGAAGGGCAGCAGGGCCCTGCGTGTCCCCGGGCTCAGGTTTTGCGCCGCTTCAGCTCCACAGAGACGCGGGTCAAGTGAAAAACCCAAAGAGTTTATTAGGGAAAAGCAAAGCCAAGGGGTCAGCTGGGAGGTAAAAAAGGGCATGGGCAGGGCCTGAGGGCGGCAGGGAAGGAGCTGCCAACAGGGAGGGAGCTGGCAAGAGCTGCTGGAGCTTGGCACAGGCTCAGCTGTGAGCAGCCAGAGCTGTGCCTGGAGCTGCAGCTGGTCCCTTCTGCCCTGCAGGTGGTCCCATCTTGGATGGGAACTGGAAATCTCCGAGGGAGGCCGCTCCAGGTGATGCAGGAGACAAAGGAAGTTCTGCAGATCTTCTTTGGAATTTCATGGGAATCCATATGCTGATGCAAGATGGGCTCTCATCTTCCCTGAGGGCTTGACGAGCTGGGAGAGGAACAGAGCCACGGTCAGAGGCCAGATTGAGGGAATCCAAGGAAAGCCTCCTGCCAGGGCCATCTTGCCATGGCCAGGAGGGAGCGGGAGACAAAGGCCAGAGAGCGGGGAGGCAGCTCAGCCAGGCAGCGCTGGCCATCAGGCTCACCTCCAGCAAGAAGGCCAGAGCAGGCAGATGCCAGCAGGGCTGCTTCCCCACCAGCAGGCTGAGCAGGTGCGAGGCCATGTGGGGACACAAGGGGCTCAAGCCAGAGCGCATCTCCCTGGCAGGGGAAAAAGGCACCAAGGCCCTGAGCCGGGCGGGCAAACCTCTCCCAGGAGTGACTCCAGGAGGTCCCATCTTTCCCCAGCACTCTGCAAGGGGACACGGGCCCCTTGGGAGGCGGCTGCTGCTGGGCATCCTCCTCTGCCAGCCCTTTGCAGTCTGCTGGGCCCTCCCTCGGTGACAAGGCCCTCTTGCTTACAAGCCCAGGAACTGCGTGGGGCACTCCGGGCACGGGGCACAAATGCTGGCAGTGGCGGCGGGGAGTAGGGGATCTCACCTGGCCAGCAGGCCCGCTGCATAGTGCTGGGTGTGGGCACAGAGCAGGGTGTCCCAGAGCTGCTTGTGCTCCAGAGCCAGCAGGTTCTTGCCAAAGCCCACTTGGGAGAGCAGAGCCTTCATGGTCTGCACTGCAAACCTGTGTGCCGAGAAAAGGCCGGGTCACTCTGGGAGCACTGGCTCTGGCCACAAGGGAGTGGGAAGGACAGGCTGACTGGCACCTGTTGGGCTGGCTGGGCAAGGCCGTGTTCCTCCCAGCACGCTCTCCAGAAGCTCTGGCTTTCCACATCCTCTGCCCTCTGCTCTGTGGTGATGAAAATTCGCAAGAGCAGAGCCACAAGCAGGTGGGGAGAATGAAGGACTATTGCATAGTGCCACTCGGGCATGCATGCAATCCTCCACAGCACCAGAGTTGCCTGCAAGAGACAAAGCAGCCCCAGGCAGCGCTCAGCACCGAGGTGTCCATGAGGCAGGGCCCCAGGGGAGAGGCAGGGGGAGCAGCCAGCCTGCTGCCCCTAGCCCAGCTTTCAGCCCAGGCAGGGAGCTGCAGGGTGGGGAGAGCATGGAGAGCTTCTGAGAAGGCCACCTGGAGGGCCAGACTAGGCCAGCTCCAGAAACTCACAGCCAGGGCAAGGACGGCCTCGTTGTCCCCGCTGCAGAGGAAGCCGCCGTACGCTGGCTGCTCCTCTATGGCAGAGAGCAGCGCTGGAAGCACCTCCTCCACGGCTACTGCTGAGGTGCCCATGGCCCTCCACATCAGCGCGGCCGCTCTGTGGGAGCAGAGCTGTGCGTCAGTACCGTGCCCCGTGCAGCTGCAGGGGGCCGGGAGGGAGCATGGCAGCAGGCTCAGGAAACAGAGGGGCCCCACGGTGCCGGTGCTCTCCGCCTGTCTGGCAGAGCCCGCTGGACAGGCTGTACAGGGCCAGGGGTCCTACGGGCCGGTGAGCACCGAGCTCTGCAGGCAGTTGTGCCCCGTACCCGTCACACGTTGGGGCACAGCGCAGGAGGCTCATCACCACGTGGGCAGGGTGTTCTTCAGTCAGGCTGACAATGGCCATTTGCAGCCCGGCGTCCACAGACTCACAGGACGTGAGTCTCTGCAGCATGGCTCTCACCGCAGCTTGCACCTGCAGGAAGCAGCATGGGGAAGACTTGGAGTGCCGTCCAAGGCAGCAAGTGGCCCAGCTTCCCCCAAGAAGTGCTTGCCTTCCCAGCCCAGTGTGATGGGGCTGAGGGGGCCCAGCGGACATGGCTTGAGGGGCCACGTCATCCTGGGAGGCCTTGGGCCCTGGCCCCAGGCTGCTGCGGAGAATAAAAAGCCTTCTGCAAAAACTCCAGAGTGGGTCCAGGACTCACAGGCAGCGTGGGCATGGCCTCAGTCTCTGCCATGGCCTGAGTGATGGTGTTGCTGGTGGCCATGCCCTCCATCAGGGCCATGTCAGCCTCCCTGCAGCCCTCATCAGTTTCCCAGTCTGAGCTGGCGGCCAGGTCAGAAGACGCTGTGCTGGCAGCAGCCTCTGCCCGCAGCTGGCCGGGCCTGGAGTCGGGCTCGGCCATGCCCTCGGGTGCGGGGCCACCGCTCTTTGTGCGCCGATGGTGCAGCAACCTGCGCAGTGTCTGCAGCAGAAGGAAGGGCGGCAAGAGAGGGACCTTCCATGGTCTGCTCCAAGCGCGGGGCCCTGCCGAGCAGTGCCGGCAGGCCCGGCCCAGGTGGGGATGGCCGCAGGTACCTGCGCTGCTCTGCGGAAGCGGCCACGGCTGGGCTCCTGCTCTTGCGTCCGCTCCTTGGCTGCATCTGCCAAAGAGCGAGCGCAGCCAGAGCTGAGGGGCCGCCTCACAGAGGCGGAACAGAGAACACAGGCCAGCCCTGCACTCCCCAGGCAGGGACAACCCCCCGGGTGCCCAGGGGACGGAGTACGGCCATCAGGAGAACAGCCCCGGCCCCTGTCCCGTCCCATCCATGGGAATGGCCACAGGCATGGGATGGGATGGGATGGGATGGGATGGGATGGGATGGGATGGGATGGGATGGGATGGGATGGGATGGGGACAGGCTGGCCGCAGGCACCAGCCCTGCGGCCCAGCTCCGCCACTCACCATCCTGCAGCGGCTGTAAGTGCTCCGGCTCTGCAGGCTGCTGCGCTGGGCCAGCTGCAGGGCCTTTGCTTTTCTTGCCCCAAAGCCCCTTGAACAGGCTGAGCAGTCTGCCCGCCATCCCGCTCTCTGACCTCAAGGGCACCTTCCAGACAGATGCCACAGCAAGGGTCCGAGTCAGTGAGTGCTGCAGTGGTGCCTTGCAGGCACCTGCAACAGAGGAGCCTCAGCAAGGCTACAGGACAGCAAGTCCTGCACTCCAGGGCTCCTGCCACAATGACAGGAGACTCCTGGTGAACGATGGAGCTTGCCAAGTCCCACGGCCTGGCCACGAGGGCACCGGCCGCAGGGATGGGAGATGCCTTGCAAAAGCTCCGAGTCAGCGAGTCCCGAGGTCTGGCTGTGAGGCCAGCCGCAGGAGGAAGGCCTGGGAAAAGCTCCGGGTCAGGGAGGAACGAGCCAGCTGTGCGGGGGCGCCTCACAGCACCGCTCTGTCCCGTCCTGTCCCGTCGCATGCACCCAGCACTGTGGCGTGGCCGCAGCAACGGCAGAGCCTATGTCAGCGCGTGTCACAAAGGGCTGCTCTGACATGCTGTCCCTTCCGTTCCCACGGTGACCCCGCTGCACCGTGTCACAAAGGGACACGCTGCCACGTGCCCCGGGGCCATCCCCTCCCCAGCCAAGGCGCCCCCGTGTGTCTAACACACCAGTGTCTAACACAGCCCTGGACACACCATGAGCCGCCAAGTGCTCGGCAAGGACTCTCCACGCTGCCCGCACAGCCCAGCTGGCTGCCAGCCCTGGAGCAGAACAGCTTCCAGCAAGCAAGAGGCAAAGGCATCTTGCCAAGAGTTAAAATACAGGCCAGATGCCATCGATGTCTGCATAAAGGCCTTTGAATTCACAGCTCTCTGAGAGGCATTTGGGGCTCTGGGCTGGACACAGATGATCCCCCTGTGTCCTGTGCTCCAAGAGGGGGGACACACCCTGCCACTGGTGCTTGCCTTGGTCTCTGCAGGCCCAGGCAGATGCCAAAGCTGCTCTTCACAGCCTTCTCCCTTGCCACGCCCCTGTGCCAAGTGCAAGGGGCCTCAAGGATGGAAAGGAGCGCAAGGAGCCAAAGGGAGCCAGCTGTACCTACCTCACTGGGGGCTCCTGGGCAAGCACTTGGCTTGAGAAGCAAGCCCCTCTCTTCCAAAGTGCCTCCATTTCCCGGGCAACACCAACATGCACGTAAGAAAGCCTGGCAAGGCTGAATTACTCGTGCACCTTGTAGCACAGGCACTCCAGCTGGAGCTCATCTTCCTTCTGCCGAGTCTGTTTCCTCATGTCCCTTGTGGTGCGCAGCCCTGGGCCCCCTAGAAACAAGAGGTGCCCGCTGCCCCTTCGAGTGCCAGAACTCCTGCCCGCGCTGACGGCAGCAAAAGCAGGCTGTTGCCAGCCAGGGAGCGGAGCCCTGTTCCCTCAGGAGGCTCTCCTCAGCCCCTTGCCCACTGTGCACGCAGCACTTCTGCCTGCCTGCCCAGAACGCTCTTGCCACAGCACAGCACAAGCTGGCCGGCTCTGGGCTCAGCACAGCCCAAGCACAGGTCTCTGCAGGAAGACACAGCGGCTCTTTTGCAGCCTTGCCCCGCAGTGATGGGAAGGGGCCCCTGCCTCTGGTCTCACTTGCTTGGCTTTCTGCCTGCATCTGAGGCAGGGGCTGCCTGATTCCTCGCTTGTGGGGAGAGCAGAGCCGCCGGAAGCGCGCCCAGCGTGCAGGCACTGCCCGACAGCGCTGCGGCCGCTGGGACGCTGGCGCCCCCGAGTCCCAACCACTCCGCTGCCGCTGCTGCTTGATTTGCTTTTAGGCACAGACAAAGCTCACTGCTAGGCCACCATGGTCTCTGCTCCTGCCCTCTTCCTGTCCCTGGGTAGGGCTAGAGCATTGCTGTGCTTTCAGGAGGCTCTTGGCGGAAACTTGCGGCATTGCAAGCTCCTTTGCCCTGGCTGGATGCTTGCACTTGAATCCCTCACAGCTGGCTTCAGAGCACACTCCAGTTGGCTCTTCTAAAAACAGGCTCCTTTTCCCCTTCAGTGTGCTGGGCACGGCCTTGAAGTCCACGCTGCTGTGCAACTGGAGCAGCGGGACAGGGACCTTTGCAGCCTGAGCTGCCCTTGTTCCTCTCTGTCTGTGCACGGAACTCAGCGGGGAGGAGAAGGGCAGCAGGGCCCTGCGTGTCCCCGGGCTCAGGTTTTGCGCCGCTTCAGCTCCACAGAGACGCGGGTCAAGTGAAAAACCCAAAGAGTTTATTAGGGAAAAGCAAAGCCAAGGGGTCAGCTGGGAGGTAAAAAAGGGCATGGGCAGGGCCTGAGGGCGGCAGGGAAGGAGCTGCCAACAGGGAGGGAGCTGGCAAGAGCTGCTGGAGCTTGGCACAGGCTCAGCTGTGAGCAGCCAGAGCTGTGCCTGGAGCTGCAGCTGGTCCCTTCTGCCCTGCAGGTGGTCCCATCTTGGATGGGAACTGGAAATCTCCGAGGGAGGCCGCTCCAGGTGATGCAGGAGACAAAGGAAGTTCTGCAGATCTTCTTTGGAATTTCATGGGAATCCATATGCTGATGCAAGATGGGCTCTCATCTTCCCTGAGGGCTTGACGAGCTGGGAGAGGAACAGAGCCACGGTCAGAGGCCAGATTGAGGGAATCCAAGGAAAGCCTCCTGCCAGGGCCATCTTGCCATGGCCAGGAGGGAGCGGGAGACAAAGGCCAGAGAGCGGGGAGGCAGCTCAGCCAGGCAGCGCTGGCCATCAGGCTCACCTCCAGCAAGAAGGCCAGAGCAGGCAGATGCCAGCAGGGCTGCTTCCCCACCAGCAGGCTGAGCAGGTGCGAGGCCATGTGGGGACACAAGGGGCTCAAGCCAGAGCGCATCTCCCTGGCAGGGGAAAAAGGCACCAAGGCCCTGAGCCGGGCGGGCAAACCTCTCCCAGGAGTGACTCCAGGAGGTCCCATCTTTCCCCAGCACTCTGCAAGGGGACACGGGCCCCTTGGGAGGCGGCTGCTGCTGGGCATCCTCCTCTGCCAGCCCTTTGCAGTCTGCTGGGCCCTCCCTCGGTGACAAGGCCCTCTTGCTTACAAGCCCAGGAACTGCGTGGGGCACTCCGGGCACGGGGCACAAATGCTGGCAGTGGCGGCGGGGAGTAGGGGATCTCACCTGGCCAGCAGGCCCGCTGCATAGTGCTGGGTGTGGGCACAGAGCAGGGTGTCCCAGAGCTGCTTGTGCTCCAGAGCCAGCAGGTTCTTGCCAAAGCCCACTTGGGAGAGCAGAGCCTTCATGGTCTGCACTGCAAACCTGTGTGCCGAGAAAAGGCCGGGTCACTCTGGGAGCACTGGCTCTGGCCACAAGGGAGTGGGAAGGACAGGCTGACTGGCACCTGTTGGGCTGGCTGGGAAGGCCGTGTTCCTCCCAGCACGCTCTCCAGAAGCTCTGGGTTTCCACATCCTCTGCCCTCTGCTCTGTGGTGATGAAAATTCGCAAGAGCAGAGCCACAAGCAGGTGGGGAGAATGAAGGACTATTGCATAGTGCCACTCGGGCATGCATGCAATCCTCCACAGCACCAGAGTTGCCTGCAAGAGACAAAGCAGCCCCAGGCAGCGCTCAGCACCGAGGTGTCCATGAGGCAGGGCCCCAGGGGAGAGGCAGGGGGAGCAGCCAGCCTGCTGCCCCTAGCCCAGCTTTCAGCCCAGGCAGGGAGCTGCAGGGTGGGGAGAGCATGGAGAGCTTCTGAGAAGGCCACCTGGAGGGCCAGACTAGGCCAGCTCCAGAAACTCACAGCCAGGGCAAGGACGGCCTGGTTGTCCCCGCTGCAGAGGAAGCCGCCGTACGCTGGCTGCTCCTCTATGGCAGAGAGCAGCGCTGGAAGCACCTCCTCCACGGCTACTGCTGAGGTGCCCATGGCCCTCCACATCAGCGCGGCCGCTCTGTGGGAGCAGAGCTGTGCGTCAGTACCGTGCCCCGTGCAGCTGCAGGGGGCCGGGAGGGAGCATGGCAGCAGGCTCAGGAAACAGAGGGGCCCCACGGTGCCGGTGCTCTCCGCCTGTCTGGCAGAGCCCGCTGGACAGGCTGTACAGGGCCAGGGGTCCTACGGGCCGGTGAGCACCGAGCTCTGCAGGCAGTTGTGCCCCGTACCCGTCACACGTTGGGGCACAGCGCAGGAGGCTCATCACCACGTGGGCAGGGTGTTCTTCAGTCAGGCTGACAATGGCCATTTGCAGCCCGGCGTCCACAGACTCACAGGACGTGAGTCTCTGCAGCATGGCTCTCACCGCAGCTTGCACCTGCAGGAAGCAGCATGGGGAAGACTTGGAGTGCCGTCCAAGGCAGCAAGTGGCCCAGCTTCCCCCAAGAAGTGCTTGCCTTCCCAGCCCAGTGTGATGGGGCTGAGGGGGCCCAGCGGACATGGCTTGAGGGGCCACGTCATCCTGGGAGGCCTTGGGCCCTGGCCCCAGGCTGCTGCGGAGAATAAAAAGCCTTCTGCAAAAACTCCAGAGTGGGTCCAGGACTCACAGGCAGCGTGGGCATGGCCTCAGTCTCTGCCATGGCCTGAGTGATGGTGTTGCTGGTGGCCATGCCCTCCATCAGGGCCATGTCAGCCTCCCTGCAGCCCTCATCAGTTTCCCAGTCTGAGCTGGCGGCCAGGTCAGAAGACGCTGTGCTGGCAGCAGCCTCTGCCCGCAGCTGGCCGGGCCTGGAGTCGGGCTCGGCCATGCCCTCGGGTGCGGGGCCACCGCTCTTTGTGCGCCGATGGTGCAGCAACCTGCGCAGTGTCTGCAGCAGAAGGAAGGGCGGCAAGAGAGGGACCTTCCATGGTCTGCTCCAAGCGCGGGGCCCTGCCGAGCAGTGCCGGCAGGCCCGGCCCAGGTGGGGATGGCCGCAGGTACCTGCGCTGCTCTGCGGAAGCGGCCACGGCTGGGCTCCTGCTCTTGCGTCCGCTCCTTGGCTGCATCTGCCAAAGAGCGAGCGCAGCCAGAGCTGAGGGGCCGCCTCACAGAGGCGGAACAGAGAACACAGGCCAGCCCTGCACTCCCCAGGCAGGGACAACCCCCCGGGTGCCCAGGGGACGGAGTACGGCCATCAGGAGAACAGCCCCGGCCCCTGTCCCGTCCCATCCATGGGAATGGCCACAGGCATGGGATGGGATGGGATGGGATGGGATGGGATGGGATGGGATGGGATGGATGGATGGGATGGGATGGGATGGATGGGGACAGGCTGGCCGCAGGCACCAGCCCTGCGGCCCAGCTCCGCCACTCACCATCCTGCAGCGGCTGTAAGTGCTCCGGCTCTGCAGGCTGCTGCGCTGGGCCAGCTGCAGGGCCTTTGCTTTTCTTGCCCCAAAGCCCCTTGAACAGGCTGAGCAGTCTGCCCGCCATCCCGCTCTCTGACCTCAAGGGCACCTTCCAGACAGATGCCACAGCAAGGGTCCGAGTCAGTGAGTGCTGCAGTGGTGCCTTGCAGGCACCTGCAACAGAGGAGCCTCAGCAAGGCTACAGGACAGCAAGTCCTGCACTCCAGGGCTCCTGCCACAATGACAGGAGACTCCTGGTGAACGATGGAGCTTGCCAAGTCCCACGGCCTGGCCACGAGGGCACCGGCCGCAGGGATGGGAGATGCCTTGCAAAAGCTCCGAGTCAGCGAGTCCCGAGGTCTGGCTGTGAGGCCAGCCGCAGGAGGAAGGCCTGGGAAAAGCTCCGGGTCAGGGAGGAACGAGCCAGCTGTGCGGGGGCGCCTCACAGCACCGCTCTGTCCCGTCCTGTCCCGTCGCATGCACCCAGCACTGTGGCGTGGCCGCAGCAACGGCAGAGCCTATGTCAGCGCGTGTCACAAAGGGCTGCTCTGACATGCTGTCCCTTCCGTTCCCACGGTGACCCCGCTGCACCGTGTCACAAAGGGACACGCTGCCACGTGCCCCGGGGCCATCCCCTCCCCAGCCAAGGCGCCCCCGTGTGTCTAACACACCAGTGTCTAACACAGCCCTGGACACACCATGAGCCGCCAAGTGCTCGGCAAGGACTCTCCACGCTGCCCGCACAGCCCAGCTGGCTGCCAGCCCTGGAGCAGAACAGCTTCCAGCAAGCAAGAGGCAAAGGCATCTTGCCAAGAGTTAAAATACAGGCCAGATGCCATCGATGTCTGCATAAAGGCCTTTGAATTCACAGCTCTCTGAGAGGCATTTGGGGCTCTGGGCTGGACACAGATGATCCCCCTGTGTCCTGTGCTCCAAGAGGGGGGACACACCCTGCCACTGGTGCTTGCCTTGGTCTCTGCAGGCCCAGGCAGATGCCAAAGCTGCTCTTCACAGCCTTCTCCCTTGCCACGCCCCTGTGCCAAGTGCAAGGGGCCTCAAGGATGGAAAGGAGCGCAAGGAGCCAAAGGGAGCCAGCTGTACCTACCTCACTGGGGGCTCCTGGGCAAGCACTTGGCTTGAGAAGCAAGCCCCTCTCTTCCAAAGTGCCTCCATTTCCCGGGGAACACCAACATGCACGTAAGAAAGCCTGGCAAGGCTGAATTACTCGTGCACCTTGTAGCACAGGCACTCCAGCTGGAGCTCATCTTCCTTCTGCCGAGTCTGTTTCCTCATGTCCCTTGTGGTGCGCAGCCCTGGGCCCCCTAGAAACAAGAGGTGCCCGCTGCCCCTTCGAGTGCCAGAACTCCTGCCCGCGCTGACGGCAGCAAAAGCAGGCTGTTGCCAGCCAGGGAGCGGAGCCCTGTTCCCTCAGGAGGCTCTCCTCAGCCCCTTGCCCACTGTGCACGCAGCACTTCTGCCTGCCTGCCCAGAACGCTCTTGCCACAGCACAGCACAAGCTGGCCGGCTCTGGGCTCAGCACAGCCCAAGCACAGGTCTCTGCAGGAAGACACAGCGGCTCTTTTGCAGCCTTGCCCCGCAGTGATGGGAAGGGGCCCCTGCCTCTGGTCTCACTTGCTTGGCTTTCTGCCTGCATCTGAGGCAGGGGCTGCCTGATTCCTCGCTTGTGGGGAGAGCAGAGCCGCCGGAAGCTGCGCCCAGCGTGCAGGCACTGCCCGACAGCGCTGCGGCCGCTGGGACGCTGGCGCCCCCGAGTCCCAACCACTCCGCTGCCGCTGCTGCTTGATTTGCTTTTAGGCACAGACAAAACTCACTGCTAGGCCACCATGGTCTCTGCTCCTGCCCTCTTCCTGTCCCTGGGTAGGGCTAGAGCATTGCTGTGCTTTCAGGAGGCTCTTGGCGGAAACTTGCGGCATTGCAAGCTCCTTTGCCCTGGCTGGATGCTTGCACTTGAATCCCTCACAGCTGGCTTCAGAGCACACTCCAGTTGGCTCTTCTAAAAACAGGCTCCTTTTCCCCTTCAGTGTGCTGGGCACGGCCTTGAAGTCCACGCTGCTGTGCAACTGGAGCAGCGGGACAGGGACCTTTGCAGCCTGAGCTGCCCTTGTTCCTCTCTGTCTGTGCACGGAACTCAGCGGGGAGGAGAAGGGCAGCAGGGCCCTGCGTGTCCCGGGCTCAGGTTTTGCGCCGCTTCAGCTCCACAGAGACGCGGGTCAAGTGAAAAACCCAAAGAGTTTATTAGGGAAAAGCAAAGCCAAGGGGTCAGCTGGGAGGTAAAAAAGGGCATGGGCAGGGCCTGAGGGCGGCAGGGAAGGAGCTGCCAACAGGGAGGGAGCTGGCAAGAGCTGCTGGAGCTTGGCACAGGCTCAGCTGTGAGCAGCCAGAGCTGTGCCTGGAGCTGCAGCTGGTCCCTTCTGCCCTGCAGGTGGTCCCATCTTGGATGGGAACTGGAAATCTCCGAGGGAGGCCGCTCCAGGTGATGCAGGAGACAAAGGAAGTTCTGCAGATCTTCTTTGGAATTTCATGGGAATCCATATGCTGATGCAAGATGGGCTCTCATCTTCCCTGAGGGCTTGACGAGCTGGGAGAGGAACAGAGCCACGGTCAGAGGCCAGATTGAGGGAATCCAAGGAAAGCCTCCTGCCAGGGCCATCTTGCCATGGCCAGGAGGGAGCGGGAGACAAAGGCCAGAGAGCGGGGAGGCAGCTCAGCCAGGCAGCGCTGGCCATCAGGCTCACCTCCAGCAAGAAGGCCAGAGCAGGCAGATGCCAGCAGGGCTGCTTCCCCACCAGCAGGCTGAGCAGGTGCGAGGCCATGTGGGGACACAAGGGGCTCAAGCCAGAGCGCATCTCCCTGGCAGGGGAAAAAGGCACCAAGGCCCTGAGCCGGGCGGGCAAACCTCTCCCAGGAGTGACTCCAGGAGGTCCCATCTTTCCCCAGCACTCTGCAAGGGGACACGGGCCCCTTGGGAGGCGGCTGCTGCTGGGCATCCTCCTCTGCCAGCCCTTTGCAGTCTGCTGGGCCCTCCCTCGGTGACAAGGCCCTCTTGCTTACAAGCCCAGGAACTGCGTGGGGCACTCCGGGCACGGGGCACAAATGCTGGCAGTGGCGGCGGGGAGTAGGGGATCTCACCTGGCCAGCAGGCCCGCTGCATAGTGCTGGGTGTGGGCACAGAGCAGGGTGTCCCAGAGCTGCTTGTGCTCCAGAGCCAGCAGGTTCTTGCCAAAGCCCACTTGGGAGAGCAGAGCCTTCATGGTCTGCACTGCAAACCTGTGTGCCGAGAAAAGGCCGGGTCACTCTGGGAGCACTGGCTCTGGCCACAAGGGAGTGGGAAGGACAGGCTGACTGGCACCTGTTGGGCTGGCTGGAAGGCCGTGTTCCTCCCAGCACGCTCTCCAGAAGCTCTGGCTTTCCACATCCTCTGCCCTCTGCTCTGTGGTGATGAAAATTCGCAAGAGCAGAGCCACAAGCAGGTGGGGAGAATGAAGGACTATTGCATAGTGCCACTCGGGCATGCATGCAATCCTCCACAGCACCAGAGTTGCCTGCAAGAGACAAAGCAGCCCCAGGCAGCGCTCAGCACCGAGGTGTCCATGAGGCAGGGCCCCAGGGGAGAGGCAGGGGGAGCAGCCAGCCTGCTGCCCCTAGCCCAGCTTTCAGCCCAGGCAGGGAGCTGCAGGGTGGGGAGAGCATGGAGAGCTTCTGAGAAGGCCACCTGGAGGGCCAGACTAGGCCAGCTCCAGAAACTCACAGCCAGGGCAAGGACGGCCTGGTTGTCCCCGCTGCAGAGGAAGCCGCCGTACGCTGGCTGCTCCTCTATGGCAGAGAGCAGCGCTGGAAGCACCTCCTCCACGGCTACTGCTGAGGTGCCCATGGCCCTCCACATCAGCGCGGCCGCTCTGTGGGAGCAGAGCTGTGCGTCAGTACCGTGCCCCGTGCAGCTGCAGGGGGCCGGGAGGGAGCATGGCAGCAGGCTCAGGAAACAGAGGGGCCCCACGGTGCCGGTGCTCTCCGCCTGTCTGGCAGAGCCCGCTGGACAGGCTGTACAGGGCCAGGGGTCCTACGGGCCGGTGAGCACCGAGCTCTGCAGGCAGTTGTGCCCCGTACCCGTCACACGTTGGGGCACAGCGCAGGAGGCTCATCACCACGTGGGCAGGGTGTTCTTCAGTCAGGCTGACAATGGCCATTTGCAGCCCGGCGTCCACAGACTCACAGGACGTGAGTCTCTGCAGCATGGCTCTCACCGCAGCTTGCACCTGCAGGAAGCAGCATGGGGAAGACTTGGAGTGCCGTCCAAGGCAGCAAGTGGCCCAGCTTCCCCCAAGAAGTGCTTGCCTTCCCAGCCCAGTGTGATGGGGCTGAGGGGGCCCAGCGGACATGGCTTGAGGGGCCACGTCATCCTGGGAGGCCTTGGGCCCTGGCCCCAGGCTGCTGCGGAGAATAAAAAGCCTTCTGCAAAAACTCCAGAGTGGGTCCAGGACTCACAGGCAGCGTGGGCATGGCCTCAGTCTCTGCCATGGCCTGAGTGATGGTGTTGCTGGTGGCCATGCCCTCCATCAGGGCCATGTCAGCCTCCCTGCAGCCCTCATCAGTTTCCCAGTCTGAGCTGGCGGCCAGGTCAGAAGACGCTGTGCTGGCAGCAGCCTCTGCCCGCAGCTGGCCGGGCCTGGAGTCGGGCTCGGCCATGCCCTCGGGTGCGGGGCCACCGCTCTTTGTGCGCCGATGGTGCAGCAACCTGCGCAGTGTCTGCAGCAGAAGGAAGGGCGGCAAGAGAGGGACCTTCCATGGTCTGCTCCAAGCGCGGGGCCCTGCCGAGCAGTGCCGGCAGGCCCGGCCCAGGTGGGGATGGCCGCAGGTACCTGCGCTGCTCTGCGGAAGCGGCCACGGCTGGGCTCCTGCTCTTGCGTCCGCTCCTTGGCTGCATCTGCCAAAGAGCGAGCGCAGCCAGAGCTGAGGGGCCGCCTCACAGAGGCGGAACAGAGAACACAGGCCAGCCCTGCACTCCCCAGGCAGGGACAACCCCCCGGGTGCCCAGGGGACGGAGTACGGCCATCAGGAGAACAGCCCCGGCCCCTGTCCCGTCCCATCCATGGGAATGGCCACAGGCATGGGATGGGATGGGATGGGATGGATGGGATGGGATGGGATGGGATGGGATGGGATGGGATGGGATGGGATGGGATGGGATGGGGCAGGCTGGCCGCAGGCACCAGCCCTGCGGCCCAGCTCCGCCACTCACCATCCTGCAGCGGCTGTAAGTGCTCCGGCTCTGCAGGCTGCTGCGCTGGGCCAGCTGCAGGGCCTTTGCTTTTCTTGCCCCAAAGCCCCTTGAACAGGCTGAGCAGTCTGCCCGCCATCCCGCTCTCTGACCTCAAGGGCACCTTCCAGACAGATGCCACAGCAAGGGTCCGAGTCAGTGAGTGCTGCAGTGGTGCCTTGCAGGCACCTGCAACAGAGGAGCCTCAGCAAGGCTACAGGACAGCAAGTCCTGCACTCCAGGGCTCCTGCCACAATGACAGGAGACTCCTGGTGAACGATGGAGCTTGCCAAGTCCCACGGCCTGGCCACGAGGGCACCGGCCGCAGGGATGGGAGATGCCTTGCAAAAGCTCCGAGTCAGCGAGTCCCGAGGTCTGGCTGTGAGGCCAGCCGCAGGAGGAACGCCTGGGAAAAGCTCCGGGTCAGGGAGGAACGAGCCAGCTGTGCGGGGGCGCCTCACAGCACCGCTCTGTCCCGTCCTGTCCCGTCGCATGCACCCAGCACTGTGGCGTGGCCGCAGCAACGGCAGAGCCTATGTCAGCGCGTGTCACAAAGGGCTGCTCTGACATGCTGTCCCTTCCGTTCCCACGGTGACCCCGCTGCACCGTGTCACAAAGGGACACGCTGCCACGTGCCCCGGGGCCATCCCCTCCCCAGCCAAGGCGCCCCCGCGTGTCTAACACACCAGTGTCTAACACAGCCCTGGACACACCATGAGCCGCCAAGTGCTCGGCAAGGACTCTCCACGCTGCCCGCACAGCCCAGCTGGCTGCCAGCCCTGGAGCAGAACAGCTTCCAGCAAGCAAGAGGCAAAGGCATCTTGCCAAGAGTTAAAATACAGGCCAGATGCCATCGATGTCTGCATAAAGGCCTTTGAATTCACAGCTCTCTGAGAGGCATTTGGGGCTCTGGGCTGGACACAGATGATCCCCCTGTGTCCTGTGCTCCAAGAGGGGGGACACACCCTGCCACTGGTGCTTGCCTTGGTCTCTGCAGGCCCAGGCAGATGCCAAAGCTGCTCTTCACAGCCTTCTCCCTTGCCACGCCCCTGTGCCAAGTGCAAGGGGCCTCAAGGATGGAAAGGAGCGCAAGGAGCCAAAGGGAGCCAGCTGTACCTACCTCACTGGGGGCTCCTGGGCAAGCACTTGGCTTGAGAAGCAAGCCCCTCTCTTCCAAAGTGCCTCCATTTCCCGGGAACACCAACATGCACGTAAGAAAGCCTGGCAAGGCTGAATTACTCGTGCACCTTGTAGCACAGGCACTCCAGCTGGAGCTCATCTTCCTTCTGCCGAGTCTGTTTCCTCATGTCCCTTGTGGTGCGCAGCCCTGGGCCCCCTAGAAACAAGAGGTGCCCGCTGCCCCTTCGAGTGCCAGAACTCCTGCCCGCGCTGACGGCAGCAAAAGCAGGCTGTTGCCAGCCAGGGAGCGGAGCCCTGTTCCCTCAGGAGGCTCTCCTCAGCCCCTTGCCCACTGTGCACGCAGCACTTCTGCCTGCCTGCCCAGAACGCTCTTGCCACAGCACAGCACAAGCTGGCCGGCTCTGGGCTCAGCACAGCCCAAGCACAGGTCTCTGCAGGAAGACACAGCGGCTCTTTTGCAGCCTTGCCCCGCAGTGATGGGAAGGGGCCCCTGCCTCTGGTCTCACTTGCTTGGCTTTCTGCCTGCATCTGAGGCAGGGGCTGCCTGATTCCTCGCTTGTGGGGAGAGCAGAGCCGCCGGAAGCGCGCCCAGCGTGCAGGCACTGCCCGACAGCGCTGCGGCCGCTGGGACGCTGGCGCCCCGAGTCCCAACCACTCCGCTGCCGCTGCTGCTTGATTTGCTTTTAGGCACAGACAAAGCTCACTGCTAGGCCACCATGGTCTCTGCTCCTGCCCTCTTCCTGTCCCTGGGTAGGGCTAGAGCATTGCTGTGCTTTCAGGAGGCTCTTGGCGGAAACTTGCGGCATTGCAAGCTCCTTTGCCCTGGCTGGATGCTTGCACTTGAATCCCTCACAGCTGGCTTCAGAGCACACTCCAGTTGGCTCTTCTAAAAACAGGCTCCTTTTCCCTTCAGTGTGCTGGGCACGGCCTTGAAGTCCACGCTGCTGTGCAACTGGAGCAGCGGGACAGGGACCTTTGCAGCCTGAGCTGCCCTTGTTCCTCTCTGTCTGTGCACGGAACTCAGCGGGGAGGAGAAGGGCAGCAGGGCCCTGCGTGTCCCCGGGCTCAGGTTTTGCGCCGCTTCAGCTCCACAGAGACGCGGGTCAAGTGAAAAACCCAAAGAGTTTATTAGGGAAAAGCAAAGCCAAGGGTCAGCTGGGAGGTAAAAAAGGGCATGGGCAGGGCCTGAGGGCGGCAGGGAAGGAGCTGCCAACAGGGAGGGAGCTGGCAAGAGCTGCTGGAGCTTGGCACAGGCTCAGCTGTGAGCAGCCAGAGCTGTGCCTGGAGCTGCAGCTGGTCCCTTCTGCCCTGCAGGTGGTCCCATCTTGGATGGGAACTGGAAATCTCCGAGGGAGGCCGCTCCAGGTGATGCAGGAGACAAGGAAGTTCTGCAGATCTTCTTTGGAATTTCATGGGAATCCATATGCTGATGCAAGATGGGCTCTCATCTTCCTGAGGGCTTGACGAGCTGGGAGAGGAACAGAGCCACGGTCAGAGGCCAGATTGAGGGAATCCAAGGAAAGCCTCCTGCCAGGGCCATCTTGCCATGGCCAGGAGGGAGCGGGAGACAAAGGCCAGAGAGCGGGAGGCAGCTCAGCCAGGCAGCGCTGGCCATCAGGCTCACCTCCAGCAAGAAGGCCAGAGCAGGCAGATGCCAGCAGGGCTGCTTCCCCACCAGCAGGCTGAGCAGGTGCGAGGCCATGTGGGGACACAAGGGGCTCAAGCCAGAGCGCATCCTCAGGGGGGAAAAAGGCACCAAGGCCCTGAGCGGGCGGGCAAACCTCTCCCAGGAGTGACTCCAGGAGGTCCCATCTTTCCCCAGCACTCTGCAAGGGGACACGGGCCCTTGGGAGGCGGCTGCTGCTGGGCATCCTCCTCTGCCAGCCCTTTGCAGTCTGCTGGGCCCTCCCTCGGTGACAAGGCCCTCTTGCTTACAAGCCCAGGAACTGCGTGGGGCACTCCGGGCACGGGGCACAAATGCTGGCAGTGGCGGCGGGGAGTAGGGATCTCACCTGGCCAGCAGGCCCGCTGCATAGTGCTGGGTGTGGGCACAGAGCAGGGTGTCCCAGAGCTGCTTGTGCTCCAGAGCCAGCAGGTTCTTGCCAAAGCCCACTTGGGAGAGCAGAGCCTTCATGGTCTGCACTGCAAACCTGTGTGCCGAGAAAAGGCCGGGTCACTCTGGGAGCACTGGCTCTGGCCACAAGGGAGTGGGAAGGACAGGCTGACTGGCACCTGTTGGGCTGGCTGGGAAGGCCGTGTTCCTCCCAGCACGCTCTCCAGAAGCTCTGGCTTTCCACATCCTCTGCCCTCTGCTCTGTGGTGATGAAAATTCGCAAAGAGCAGAGCCACAAGCAGGGTGGGGAGAATGAAGGGACTATTGCATAGTGCCACTCGGGCATGCATGCATGCAATCCTCCACAGCACCAGAGTTGCCTGCAAGAGACAAAGCAGCCCCAGGCAGCGCTCAGCACCGAGGTGTCCATGAGGCAGGGCCCCAGGGGAGAGGCAGGGGAGCAGCCAGCCTGCTGCCCCTAGCCCAGCTTTCAGCCCAGGCAGGGAGCTGCAGGGTGGGGAGAGCATGGAGAGCTCTGAGAAGGCCACCTGGAGGGCCAGACTAGGCAGCTCCAGAAACTCACAGCCAGGGCAAGGACGGCCTGGTTGTCCCCGCTGCAGAGGAAGCCGCCGTACGCTGGCTGCTCCTCTATGCAGAGAGCAGCGCTGGAAGCACCTCCTCCACGGCTACTGCTGAGGTGCCCATGGCCCTCCACATCAGCGCGGCCGCTCTGTGGAGCAGAGCTGTGCGTCAGTACCGTGCCCCGTGCAGCTGCAGGGGGCCGGGAGGGAGCATGGCAGCAGGCTCAGGAAACAGAGGGGCCCAGTGCCGGTGCTCTCCGCCTGTCTGGCAGAGCCCGCTGGACAGGCTGTACGGGCCAGGGGTCCTACGGGCGGTGAGCACCGAGCTCTGCAGGCAGTTGTGCCCCGTACCCGTCACACGTTGGGGCACAGCGCAGGAGGCTCATCACCACGTGGGCAGGGTGTTCTTCAGTCAGGCTGACAATGGCCATTTGCAGCCCGGCGTCCACAGACTCACAGGACGTGAGTCTCTGCAGCATGGCTCTCACCGCAGCTGCACCTGCAGGAAGCAGCATGGGGAAGACTTGGAGTGCCGTCCAAGGCAGCAAGTGGCCCAGCTTCCCCAAGAAGTGCTTGCCTTCCCAGCCCAGTGTGATGGGGCTGAGGGGGCCCAGCGGACATGGCTTGAGGGGCCACGTCATCCTGGGAGGCCTTGGGCCCTGGCCCCAGGCTGCTGCGGAGAATAAAAAGCCTTCTGCAAAACTCCAGAGTGGGTCCAGGACTCACAGGCAGCGTGGGCATGGCCTCAGTCTCTGCCATGGCCTGAGTGATGGTGTTGCTGGTGGCCATGCCCTCCATCAGGGCCATGTCAGCCTCCCTGCAGCCCTCATCAGTTTCCCAGTCTGAGCTGGCGGCCAGGTCAGAAGACGCTGTGCTGCAGCAGTCTTGCCCGCAGCTGGCCGGGCCTGGAGTCGGGCTCGGCCATGCCCTCGGGTGGGGGCCACGCTCTTTGTGCGCCGATGGTGCAGCAACCTGCGCAGTGTCTGCAGCAGAAGGAAGGGCGGCAAGAGAGAGGGCCTTCCATGGTCTGCTCCAAGCGCGGGGCCCTGCGAGCAGTGCCGGCAGGCCCGGCCCAGGTGGGGATGGCCGCAGGTACCTGCGCTGCTCTGCGGAAGCGGCCACGGCTGGGCTCCTGCTCTTTGCGTCGCTCCTTGGCTGCATCTGCCAAAGAGCGAGCGCAGCCAGAGCTGAGGGGCCGCCTCACAGAGGCGGAACAGAGAACACAGGCCAGCCCTGCACTCCCCAGGCAGGGACAACCCCCCGGGTGCCCAGGGGACGGAGTACGGCCATCAGGAGAACAGCCCCGGCCCCTGTCCCGTCCCATCCATGGGAATGGCCACAGGCATGGGATGGGATGGGATGGGATGGGATGGGATGGGGAATGGGAACAGGATGAGCCGCAGGGCACCAAGCCCTGCGGCCCAGCCTCCGCCACTCACCATTCTGCAGCGGCTGTAAGTGCTCCGGCTCTGAGGCTGCTGCGCTGGGCCAG